>NC_061502.1:11049953-11350310 GCF_022539355.2 Hippoglossus stenolepis
TGACGACAATGGAACCTGAGTGTCACTGTACGCATCTCCCTTGTGAGGCTGGTTTTCCTTCATGTTGTCATACACTACAGTCAGCTGGAGATAACTCTCAAATAACCGCTGGTCCATGTTTTGTTTTTATTTATCCTTAATTTAAATAAGAAGGCCCCATTGACCCAGAGTCCTGGTCAAGATGGGCAACAATGAAGTGAAAAAGTTTCAAAAAATAACAAAAGGCAAACATAAAAAAACTAAGAACACGCATAGAAACAGGAATCTGTGGCTAAAATAAAATATGGGAATGAAAGGCGCATTCCAAGACCAATGAAATTGATTTTGGAAAAGTGATTGTAAAACATTTTTAAACATGCCAAGCGTGGATAACAATTTTTAGTTCTGGTATTTGTGACCGTGAGAATATTCTCTGATGATCATGTATGTTAGCCGCTGGTACGAAGCGACGACAGATTAGATAAGTATTGTGGTAACTCGCCCAGTAAAGCTTTTGCAACAAAAATTGAACAAAGGGGGTTTTCTTCTTAGACGCAGTGATGTGCTTTGAACCAGTTCATGCAAATGACAGTGATGTGTACCAGTGGTTGCAACAGTGACAAACCACAAGATCAACACGATGAAATGGCTTTAGAATCTCAGCCTTTATTTTTGCTCAATTAAAGTGCATTAGTTGATCAATCAAGACAGTTTTCCATTTAAAAGTCACACCTACCACTGCCATTTACTGACTCACTTTTATTTTGAAAACTCGACAGAATAGAGTAATCCTAAAAAAAGTGTTTTTTCTCAATGCTTGTTGCTATAGTGAAATCTCCCTTCATGCAGCATGTACATGAAGTCAACCCCCCCCCTCTTCCAAACTGCAGTAGCCACATGTCTTCTCCACTGAAAGGCTGAACAACAGCAGGCAGATACAACTCACACCCACACAGTGATTAACACATACAGGCACTAGTCATTTCAGAAACCCCCCAACACCGAGCTGTAATGTGTTTGAAACTCACAAATTGCAAATATGATGTGAAACTCGCACCTATAGTCAGTCTGCACGTCTCGCTGACTTTTCTCCCATCAGCTCACTCTCAACTTGTTGTGCTGACTTTCACTGACGGCTCATCATCGCCCGCTGGCCCAGTCAGACCCAGCAAGAGGAAGTGCAGCCCCTATATATCACTGGTGGTGCTGCTCCACGCACAATCTGTGGCTTCAGGTGCCGTATCCTCTTCCTGTGGGGTGGGGGGGCAAGTCTCACACAGAGCTGGAGCTGACACTTCAGTTTGATGGGTGCTGCAGGCACAAGTGACCAAAGGATGTGTATTACAGCTTAAGATGCATGATGGTGGAGGAATAAGTGGGAAAAGTGATTAGAAGCAAGGGTTGGAGCATGTGTGTGTGTGCAAAGAGAGAGAGAGAGAGAGAGAGTGAGTGAGTGTGTGTGAGAGCTACTTCATGGCTGCAGCCCAAGAGTATCCTGTCAACAGGAACTCCTGGATTTGATATGGCCACAGAAGGAAACTGATTTGTTTTGTAGTGAGGGCTCAGTTGTATCTCTCCTCTCACCCGCAGTGTGATCCAGAAATTGACCTGCACCCGGACTGTTAAATAAAGAAGCCATTTTGGTTTCATTGAGAAAGAGATGAGGCTTGTAGTTTCTGTAAAAAAGTTTTGACAAAAGGAAGATTTGTTCGTGTGTTTTGTGGAGACCGTGACGCACTTGGGAGTGAGAACCTGGAGATGTGCAGAGTCACTGCAGAACAGGTTGGATAAGTTGTCAGGTGAAGTTTCCCCTGTTGACAAGGAGACAGAAATGAAGTTGCAGATTGGCTCTCTGTCACCACAAAAGATTTCTATGTTGTTTCTTTTTTTGACAAACTGATTCAATTAATGGTTGATAAGAAGTATTTGATGATCAGTAGCTCAAAAAGAATCATGAGCTGCTCTGGATTATGATGTTTGTTGTAGTTGATCTGACAGTGTGTGGTGTTGCTTTGTTGTGGGGTCAGTTTAGTGGTGAAGTCTCTCTCCCTCCCCTTTCTCTCTCTCTCTCCTCTCTCCTCTTTCACGGGGCTCAACTTGCAATCAAGGAGGAGCTGAGAGTCCTCCGGGGTTTCTCCTGGAACCTGCTCCTCAAATATAAAGCGCTCCCCCCGCATCCACCAGGAACGACTGAGCCATTACGCACAAGGAGGAGCCGCTGCCTGAGCCCATCATCTGTGCGCTCTGCTGCAACCAAAACCCCATCTGACTGCAGCCTGTAGCTCCAGTGAGTCAAACACCACTGGATCTTATTTTTAAAAAAAAGCTGCGTGAGTAGTTTTCCAGCTTTTTTTAAATCCCAGCTCAGAGAGGGAATCACAACTTGTCCGAGAGAAGACTGCGAAGCGCACCTCAAAACTTTTTTTTGGAACGCGCAAGATGGCAGCCCTCATCAGCGCGTACTCGTCGTGGCCGGAGTCCTTCGAGTGTCCTCCAGGAGACGGGGACGTGTCCGACGCGCACGGCCCGCACAGGACCCCCGCGGACAAGGCGCCGGAGCCGCGGATCAGACGGCCCATGAACGCGTTCATGGTGTGGGCCAAAGATGAGCGCAAGCGGCTGGCGGTTCAAAACCCGGACCTGCACAACGCTGAGCTCAGCAAGATGTTGGGTGAGAATTATTATTATTATTATTATTATTATTATTATTATTATTATTATTATTATTATTATTGCCATTCGTGCCGCCGCTACTTTACATGCTCATACTTGAAAATTCCCTTCAGGCCTCGGTTGATTCACAAAAGTTTTTAAGTTTAGTTTCCGACGCCTAAATGCAAAAAAGAAATCTAAACAAACCTCTAACATGATCAAGAAAAAGAAAACATCCGAAACAAAGCTTTAATTTGCCTCCATGATGTAAAAAAAATCCCCTGAATTTGAAAGTTCATGCCAACGCACCATGAAATTCGTTGAGATCTCAGTTTTAAGAGACAGAGAAAAGAATAAAGTGCATTTATCTTGTGTTGAATTTGATTCGGGTTTAATGTCAAGCTCCAAATCATTTGCGCAAATCGGAAATCCTCTTTAGCCTGAGCCAGGAAAGCTCTGACATGGAATGAAAGTTCACGCGTAAACAACAATCTGTGATCATCTTAGGATAATCAAGTTATAGGAAAGTTTCGATTAAGAGCTTTTTTTCCCGTTTTTCTTTCCTTTGTGGTAATTATCAGGCAACTGCAAAATAATTAAAGAGTCCAGAAAAGGTCTATGAAAGTTTATTGTATTTTTTTGTAAAGTCCGTTTTAAAGTAACCATTATCTGTAGAGCCATTAAGTAAACCTTTTTTCATCCCACCTTTATTCATATAAATTATTTCACATGAAGGAAAATATCAAAGTATGAGCCAACAACTTTGAAAACATTTCCTTTTGAATATTTTTACAGTTATTTTACAAGTTATAGAAATGATTAGACTGTGAGAATTTTCTTTTCAGTCATTACAATGTTGGGTTATTAAAGAAAATAGACAGGAATTATTATTTTTTAAATAAAGAAGTAGATCACTTAATTTGTTGAATCATATTCAGGATTTTTAGCTCAAATTTAAAGCATATAAATCTGTCTCCTCTCTATCCAGGCAAGTCGTGGAAGGCCCTGACTCCCCCGCAGAAGAGGCCCTACGTGGAGGAAGCAGAGAGGCTCCGGGTGCAGCACATGCAGGACTACCCCAACTACAAGTATCGGCCTCGCAGGAAGAAGCAGCTGAAACGCATCTGCAAGCGGGTGGACCCCGGCTTCCTGCTGAGTGGGCTGGCTCCCGATCAGAATGCCCTGCCCGACCAGCGAGCCCTCTGTCACCCCCTGGACAAAGACGAGGGCAGCCCTAATCACGGCTTCTCGATCCCCAGCCCGGCCCTGCCCAGCGTCAGGAGCTTCAGAGACCCTGCCGGTTCAAACAGTAGCTTCGACACCTACCCATACGGCCTGCCCACTCCTCCCGAGATGTCCCCCTTGGATGCCATGGAGCACGAGCACATCCCCCCCTCTTATTACTCTTCTGGTAGCTCTTCATCCTCCTGTCCCGATGAGCATCATCACAGTCAGACACACATGGGCAGCCCACCCCCTTACCACACCGAATACGCTCAGACCCAGATCCACTGTGGAGGCCCACGCATGAGCCACATCACTCACCTGTCCCAAACTGGAGGTGGCAGTGGACTGATGCCGGGCCCTCCGCTGTCTTACTACAGCCCCTCATCTTTCCCCCAGATTCACCACGGGCACCACCAGGGCCATCTGGGTCAGCTGTCCCCACCGCCGGAGACACACGGCCACCTGGAGACTCTGGACCAGCTGAGCCAGGCAGAGCTGCTGGGAGAGGTGGACCGCAATGAGTTTGACCAGTACCTGAACTCCACTGGGGCCGGGTTCCACCCCGAGCAGGTCGGCAGCATGACTCTTACGGGACATATCCAGGTAGCGTCGGCTGCTTCCGCTTCTGCCACTGCCTGTCCCAGTAGCACCGCAGAAACCAGCCTCATTTCCGTGCTGGCAGACGCAACAGCGGCCTACTACAACAACTATGGCATCTCGTAAGCTCAGTGACAGCACCCATCATACTTGTGACTGATCAGACACTACAGGGTTTGAAATGGGTGAGGACATTTGGGATAAAGTTGCACTTGGGTGCTGATAAAGATTTCTTGAGCTCGTACAAGTCATTTCAAAACCTGTTATTAGCATCTACGGGCAACTTCATCCCACCATGATTAAAACCGGAACTGATTACTGAGCAATATGATTGTCCAGAGCCGAGGGAAGAACAAAGAGCAATTGGAGGAATATGAAGAAGAAGAAGGGGAGATGGACACCTCAGGGACGCAGACACTAAAACTATCGTATGTCACCTCCTGCTGTCGAGAAATTTCTAAACCAGAAGAACAACCGTGAAAAAAAAAAAAAAAAAGACTTGTAAATGTCCACTTGTAAATGTCACCAGTTACTGTTGCCGCCCGGACGTGTACAGATGCTCCTCTGAAGCTAATTTAAGTCCTTCGATGTTTCGCTTTAAACGCTACCTGTAATGCTATTATCAACGTTTTCCTTTCGAATGTTTGTATCATATGTTCCCGCTCTCATTAGTTTGGGAGTCTTACCTCAGTAGTTGTAATTGAATGAGGTTTTAGTTGGACATTTCTTATGCAATTTATCAAGATGGTGTATAATGAAGAGGAAAAAAAGGCGTTTATACTTCTTCTCCAGTACTTAATAATATATAATCATAACCTCTATGATGAAAAATAATAATGGTAACTATAACTGTATGCTGATTTAGGTTTGTGAAGGACAATAATTTAAAATAAAGGTCAATTTTTATATTATTGCAGGTCTGCTTGGATAATGTTCCCACAGACAAAACACCACTACAAATCCTTTCTATTATTTTACCTGAATATTGGTGATAACTGATACGCTTAAAAGTCATTGTGCAGGAGCAGATATATACGTAATTGATACAATCACATTCCCTAATAAAAAAGAATAAAAAGAAAGTAGGACTCCTGCTTAGTAGTTTTTGAAAAACCGGCATGTGCTACTTGTCCGTCTTTGAATCCAGTGTCACACCACGTATTCTTCTATTTCGGGCTCTGTCTAGCATTTGACACCCACTCCCCTGCTCGCTTCTTTCCACCCTCCATCACATCATCCTTCTCCATCCGTCTCCTCTCGCTTTCATTTCATCCCGGTTCAGAGGATTAGTGTAAAACAGGCGCAGCCACCGCCGCTGCCACCGCCGCCTCCATCTCCACCGTCCTTTGTTTTCCACAGTCTTATTCTGGGTGCCATTCTTAGGAGTCTCTGGAACCCCCCGCCTCCCGTTTATACCCCCACCCCTTCATCCCATGTTGTATCTTGCTGATGCAGACCTTTCGTAATCTGTGCGAAATAAATAAAAAAATAAATCCCGGGCCTTCGTTGACTGTTTTACATGCTCCTCATTTTTCTCTCTCTTTATTTTTTTCTCCCCCCACGATTCTCCTTCTCCACTCCTCCCCTTCCTCACCCGCTCTGTTCTCTTGAATTTTTCTTTTTCGATAAAAGGAATTCGGGGGGCTTTTGACAAATCCTGGAGTCTGGCTGGTCTTCCTGCATTTTTTGGGAACGGTTGAGTCGTGCTTCTTGTAAAAAGGATGTGGCAGAGGAGCGGTGTTTCCTGGCTGATAAGGGAAAAGCCTCTCTCCGTCAGGATGTTTGGGCCCTGGCTGGGCCCTGCATTAAAGAGCCAGAGTGAGGGAAGGGAACCCGCTGTTCAGTGAGCGGGAGGAAACAGGGGCCGTGCTGATTAGCATCTTACTCACCCGTCTTTACTTACCCACCAGGAGAGAATTTGTCAACCTGGCCTTCTGTACCTTGACCACAGCGCAAAAATCCACAGTAATGAACAAAAACACATGTTTGTTTCTCTGAAAACAGCGCTTGTGAACAAATGTACACAAAAATGAGCTTTGTGTGATTCTCATTTCAAAGCATGATCATGCTGCTTTGAAACACGTCCAACACATGTGATTGTGATTAAACTGACCAGAATGACAACATTCATCATGCACCAATGTTTGCAGCAGGCTGCATATTGGGCTCCTGTCTTTGGGGTTATATCATTACCCTTTGTGCCTGCAGGGGTTCCAAACTCTGCGGAGGGTCCATTTGAGCGCGACCATATTTTGGATGAGGGAGCCGGACGGGTGGTGCCCCAGGCATTCGTAGGGTGAGAAAGTGCTCTGCGGTGCAGCATCAGCCCGAGAGTTGTCGGGGGTCAGGTCAGGGCGCTGCCGCAGACTCCCTTGGTAAAGAGACGCTCTGCAATGTCTCAACAACCACGTCCACCTCCGCAGGGTAGGACATGGTAACTGCGACAAGGACAAAGACGGACGTTAGATGGCAACACAAGAACCTCACGTCGGGCATGAGTTGAGGTGCTATACCTGAACATAAAGAGCAGAAAAGAACGTCGTTACATCATATTATTCCTATTCAATCTTGTATTTTATAGTACTTTCATCCACACAACTCAGAAAATCATTATGGCCACTATGGAGATTGGGTCAAGGACAAAATATTTCGACCAGACAAAATGCGATGAAAACAGTATAAAATTATAATTTCACAAATAAAAAACCACAGTTTTATTTTAACCTGTGTGACCATGCATTTTTCAGATAATCTAACTGTTAATACATGTACTCATGTTGTGTATTTGTTTTATTTAAACAGAAACAACTTATCTGAAAAATTTAAAACCACAGGAACTGTTATAATAGGCAGCTATTATATATATACGCAGTAGCCTCCATTGAAAGACTGACCAGTATATATAATAATAATACCTATATTTGTATTTATTTTATAGCATCAAAATCCTTTATCTGAAATGCTCAAATGAGTCCTACAGAGATTTGCGGATCCTGTGACTCTTTCGTTTCTGGGAAGTGAGGGCAAAGCACTCAACATGTCAGCCTCAATCCTTTCCTCCCTAGAAGTCGACTCATTGTCATCTTAACCTTTAGTCAGACTCTACCAATGAAAACCGAAGACTGCAGCCGTTGCTTCTCTTTTAGCTGCAATAAATCAACAAGAAAAGAGGGAGAATATAATGTGCCGACAAACAGCGGCGTGATGCTATTTTGCACATAAACCTAACACTTTACACACATGGGCATTTGCAGGAATTCCAGGTAAAGGGAGCACATAAACTCCTTAATTTGATGAATTGAATCTTTAACGCACTCGCAGTATAGGAAGATATGCAATATTTTGCGAATGTAAGGATATAGGCTGAACAAACAAAAGAGCCAACTCTTGTTATTTCACTCTGATTGCCGGCTGGCGCAGTTCCAGTCTCAGGTCAAGCCCGTGGAATGAGTCTGTCAGGTAGTCTGTTATGTTTCCTATTTCCTCCCCTGCCGTCATGTCACTTCCCTGGGCAAACAAACAAGTCGGCG
Source organism: Hippoglossus stenolepis (assembly GCF_022539355.2). Lineage (NCBI taxonomy): Eukaryota > Metazoa > Chordata > Actinopteri > Pleuronectiformes > Pleuronectidae > Hippoglossus > Hippoglossus stenolepis. The sequence goes on from NC_061502.1 coordinate 11,057,939, forward strand.
GTCTAACTCAACACCAACTGTCAAGGTAACGGCGTACGGCTCGGTGTGTGTGGACGGGGGGGGGGCCCGGAACTTGCACAGCTGTGTAAAGTATTATCCATCTGCCTGGACTGAGGTGAGCACTGATCACTTTATATATCGTGTCCTCCGGAGGCGCGGAGGAGGCCGACTGTCTGGTTGGTGCAGCGTGCTATTGTGTAGCTGGCGACGGAGCGTCCCATCACATCATATTCGCAGGTCGACCATTCCGGCTGCATGACGTTCTTCACGTATTAGCTGAATAGGTCGAGAGGAAGTAGCTGATTTGAACTCCGTGACTAAGGCCTATCAGTGCATATGACAGAGATGCCCTTTAAACCTGCAAACTATAGACATGCTAAGGTGTGTGTGACTGAGCTGCTGCATCTTGCTGCATTGTGAACACACTACATTTAAATTGCATTCATGTCATAAATAACGTTTTGCACCTGAATGCAGCAACGTGACTCTAATTATACCTTTTCCTGTGAAGCCCGGCAAATAGAAAACAACAAACCCATTACAACATCCTCATCAGCCGACGAGCAGTGAACTTTAAACCAAATTAAACTACTGTGTGTGACGGATGAAGACACATTTACATCAGTAAATACTAAAGTGCATTTCCAGTTGGAGTATGTTACAGCAGCATAATAACCTGTTTACAATTTGTACTTGGCCCCCGAATCTGGCCAAAGCAGGGAAAAGACAGCAAAATACACACACACACACACACACACTCACACACACTCACTCACAGCAAGGGATTATGGAGTGCAGCTATTCTTCATCTCATTGTGGCTCAACAACAGGCAGAGTGTGGGGTGGCGGGCAGGCGTGTACGTCGCCGGACGAAGAATGGACCAGACTCGTCGAGGGACAGGTGCCATGTGGCAGAGGATGTGCGGGGACGCAGATGGGGACCCCTGGAAAACTTGGGGGACTGTGCGAGCGGCCAAGGGCCTCCCATCCGTACCTGTGCTGTGAATGCTGCAGCTGAACAGGATCCGGCACCTGTTCTAAGCAGATACAGGCGACCAGCAAAGGCACAGAGGGAGGCCAGCACATGGCTGCCAACCCGGGGAAGGAGAAGGCTAGATTTCCATTTGCCCATAAGCGCACCCTGATTACCAAACCAGTGCAGGCAGGAAAGCTTGTGCTCTGCTGCAGAATGTACAAAACAGGATTGAAAAATGTGCTTTCTTCCAGAAGCAAGTGCATGTTAGTTAACTCCCCCGTGAAAAAACTTCAATTAGAGCTTTCTACTTGTGAATTAATTTTACCCACACTGACAACAGTGCGAAAAAACTTGGGTTTAAAAAGTTCTATAAACACATTGAGGCTGGTTTACTATTTTTAAAAGAAGTGTTTTAAAATCACAGCGCATGTCCTATTTTTACGGCCTGACCTGCATTGGTCTCTCTCTCTCTCTCTCTCTCTCTCTTTCTGATAGCATTGCTTGCACCAGTCTCCACTATGCTGCAGCGCTATTTGGCTTGTTTTTGACTGCTCTAGATTCTCCCAGGGGAGGTGTAACTCTTCACCCCAATGTGGAGGAGGATGCTCCTATTGTGCTTCCTAATTGCGATGTGGTGGCTCCATTTAAGAGAAAGAACATCCTTATCTGGTCCGTGTGTGATCTTGTACTGTGGGAATAACTGGAAGAGCCATTGTTATATTTTGATTCTCGTTTTAGCTAATTACAATATTTCATGTAATGTTTGCATATTCTGGCAGCCATGTTTAATCATGGCTATGTTATAAAAACATGCAAAGTGTGTGTCTGTGGGGGGGGGGATTTATATAAGTTGAGGAGCTGAGATGATGTTGTTTTTATACATTTTACTAATCAATACTTAATAATTTTTTGCTTAAAGATATAATATGTAACAATTCTTCATTAAAATGTCTAGAAGCGATAAGACCTCTGTTATATATTTTGTTGATTTGTTTACTTACATTATCAAAAATATTTACAATAATAGAAAAACCTCAAATTTTATTCGAGGTTATGGGACTCTTCATTTTAGTCACCTTTTTATTTTTATATCGGTATTGACGAAAGCAAAACACACTGCTAGCCAATTAGCCAGTCAGCAATTTTTTCCTTCCACTGTTTGAATTGGTCACTCGTAATGGATCATTGCCATTTGCTGCGTAATGTGAATAAAAGTATTATAAATCACCTCAGGCAGATTTTCATCTGCAATGGTGGTGATGACAACAATCCCCATCAGCACATGCTGCTACTCGACATCATCAAACTAGTTATGTTCTTATTGTTTTGATTGAGGGACCCGTATTGTATGTTTTAATGAAAACCACATTCCAAAATAAAACATTACTCCATGGCTTGGATCGTAAGTCACTCCCCTTCTTTTCCATTTTAGAATGCCTCCACACTGCCATCGCGGACCTGGCCTCTTCGCCCTGCACCAGCAGACTTTACTCAGCGTGCATCCTGCTAAAGCAGACGCACTAATGATTTAGATGAGTGATGGTATAAGTTCGCCGGAGTGAGAGAGCCCTTTTCTAACAGCTACTGTGGAGGATAGACAAAACAAACCAGCCGGTGGCTTGATGACAGCTTCTGAGTCATACTGCGAGTCATTCCAATTTAAATGTTTCAGCAAACGTCATGAGCTTCCAAAAATGTTGCCGTGGATCTGGAAAAAGGGGCAGGGGCTTTTTCTTTAATGTTATAAGATGTTTTCTGACATTTTCACTGATTTCCCCGGGGATATGATGATGAAAAATCTGGCATACGTTGAGTACTAATATCGATGAGTGTGCAATTTTGGTGTGGCTTGATGCCCTCTTCTGAGTGCCACTCTAGTTAACGGTATTGTTCCCACATATCCGGAATAAAAATTTCAATCAGCCATGTTCCGAGAACTGTAAGACCGTGTAAGATCTTACGGTGATGCAAGTTCCTTCATACAGGAACAACACAGCTCATTTACTGCTGCTTATTCAGACATGAAGTACGTCAGCCATGACACACACCATTTCCGCCGCCTTGATGTGTTCTGTTTACACTCAAAATTTCTGGTAAGAATGCTCCTGACTGACCTTGGCAACGGGTCACTCTGGCATAATTTCCATGCTCACTCCCATTCCTCTGACCCTTACGTTATGGGTGTAATATTCGGGATGTTGTTGATGTCGGAGCTTGAAGGAATCCCTTCCTGCTGGATGCTCGGCCCCGTTTCCTTAAAGACTCAACATCAAAAATGAGACACATGGAAATGACTCACACTGTCGTCCCCAGAGTTCAGACACTTCAACCAAAGTACCATGTTGACAGGTTCAAAACAGGATATAAGCTGGATGGGCATATGTTTATTACAGATGGCGGAATTCTTAAGAGCAGTGATGACTTAAAAGCTCTGATAAGCAAATCAAGCGGCAACAGTCACGTATCCACATTGTAACCTACATGCAGACTCACATAGACTAAACTCACATACCATCAGTGCTAACTTATGCAAGACCTGCTCACTACTAACACCCAACAAGAGGCAACCAAATTATAATGACATGCAAACAGATAAGTAGACATCTCCCCACTGTGCTAAACAGCAGCAATGCAGCACGTGTGAGAAAATCAAATCATATCAAGACATTTTCCAGAATCACATTCATCAGACTTCTCACTGTGAGACTTGACCCCCACCGCTTGGTGAATTCTGCTTCTGCAAATATTACCCTGTCTGCACTTTCACAGGCCAGCTTTCCCAGGTGTCAGGAACTAAGACTCTATAACAACTCATTCATTACTAAAGCCCCATGACCTTACAAGCTAACTTGTGCCATTTATAAACTGACCAATTTCTGCTTAGTAGTGAGATAACAATTCTCCAGACAAGCATAGAAATTAAACAGTAACGTAAAACAAGTTAAGTTACTATACAACCTTCATCAATCAATGTTATGCAATTAGTCTCTTAATTTGCTGTGTGTGCAGGCCATGTGTTACCAATACAATTAGCTAACCAGTGCAAAATAAAAAAAGACATTAAGAAATCATAATTAAAGATTTAAAATTAACCTTTATTATTCTTGGCTGCTTTAAATGTCTAATTTGGTCCATATAACATCTGCTAACATGGAGGAGGCAGGATTTATGACCTATACTGCAGCTAGCCACCAGAGGGAGATCGAGACACTTTGAACTCACTTTTGGGAGCCACTTATTGTACGGTGTATTTTTCGATATCTTCTACCCATCTTCTAACCCATGTAATGTCACTGAAACATGTTCAAACAACACAGCTACAACTGTATCACTAATATTTGTCTAGTGAATGACTGATTTAGTGGCTGAATACTTTTGTTTTCTTTACTTTTGTACGTTGAAGTCTGGCTGCTAATTTTTATAGACATATGATCACTAACTTTTATACCACAAAAGAATTTAAAAAAAACTCAAAACCCTTTCTTTCTCTCTATGAAGTCATTTAATTTTGGTGGCAAAGTGACGAATCACTATAAATTAGAGAATTACCTGAGCTCCCCTTTGGCTCGATAGTTTGAATCTTTCAGCCCCTAGCGGCCGCGACAGGAACAGCAGCCTTCCGCTCTCATAAATTAGCATCGAGCTAATGCTCAGACTTGTGTTGTGACCATGTTGTGACCCTGAAGAGGCTGTGAGTGACTCTGACTCATGTTGTTTCTCCCCTGAGGAACACCATGTAGAGTCTGGGCTGTATAATGTCTGTCTGGACTGTCGCTTTTTTATTCTCACACAGAAATCCACCGCTGAACTCACCGCCGATTCGTCACAATATGAATAATTTATATACATTATATTATAACTATTTCTGAAACCTTCGTTCGATTGCTGATTCAATTGTCAGGATGGCCGAGCGGTCTAAGGCGCTGCGTTCAGGTCGCAGTCTCCTCTGGAGGCGTGGGTTCGAATCCCACTTCTGACAAATATATTGTTTTTATTTTAAAGCGTTTCCTCAGGTTAACATTCTTCAAACGTAATCAAACCCCATTTAACATTTGATGCAACACCAACGTGTAAGTGTGTTAGTGACACCTTAGATTTAGGATTTGTTCATCAAATTTGGATTTGTACACTCAAAGAATAAATAAAACAAATCTGCAAATAGGTATAAACAACACATCAGTCAAAGTGGTGTTTTCCACAGTTTCTTTGCAGCAGTAAATCAGGAGTTGTCCAGAGTGTGGGCCTGCTGCTGTGGGATTAATGTAAAAGTGCTGTGTGTGTAAATGGCTCCTTCTCTTGGTTTATATTTAAACTCCCTCAGCTGTGACTTCCCTGTGCCAGGTTAAGGTTAAAGAGTTGCAGGAGGCAAAGCCCGTCTGGACACGCATTACCATCCCATTGGCACAGCTCCTTCTTCACATACATTCCTTGTTATACTCGGGATGAAGACATGAATTTGTTCCTTATATTCATTCAGGATGTCTAATTTAACATGGACGGACACGGCCTTTTCCTATTTTTCTTCTGGTTGCAGGGATTGATGGATGTTTTCTTTTTTGTTTTTATAAATAACTCGCATTTTAAAATGACTTTATGAAATGAAGATAGATATTCATTTTAAGTCCTGCAACCTTGTATTGTTTGCGTTTAATTAGAACAATGGATATAGTTGGTGTTTGGGTACTTGCATTCCATAAATTTAATGATAATTCAATACCTCAACACGGATCTTATATCAGACTTATAAAATACTTTGAACTGCGGTCAGCCATCAAGGCCTCAACATCCGAACGCTTAGGACTATGACTTAACATGGCGCAGCAGGTTGCACTCTAATCAGCCCTGATATTTTAACGGCAGCCAAGAGGAGGGGGGGGTGCTAAGCCTGAGCATCAGCGTACACGTGCGAGCTGGACAGATGATGAGCTTGGGGGGGGCGTCCCGCTGTGAATGTGATCCAGACCACATCCGCATGGTGCAGCCTCGACTGCTGACAGGAGGCAAAAATACTACTCATATCTAAGTCAATTTAACGCAGAGTGCTGAGAAACTATTTCCTCTGGGCATTTAAAGCTCTGAGAGGCTGGTGGTTGATGGCGGGATTGTTTATGTATTCACAAGGACTGGTAAAGTCCCTGTATTTGAAAACTATCTATTTCAAAAACTCTGACATTTAATTGGAAGATAAATCATTTCTGTCTTCATGACGACTCTGCACAGAGCTGACTCACGCTGACCGTAAGCTCTTTAAGTTTCCTTCTGAGGAGGGGAGGTGCCTTCCTCACACAGGAAAACCCAGCAGTCCGAGCACAAAACCACGTCCTCGGCATTTCTTCTGAGTCACTCATGCACTGTCATGACCCAGCAGGGGGTAGGAGGGGGTCTTTGCTCTTTTCTCCCACGAGTCAACTCCACCCCTCCATGACCTTCAAGCTCCTTAAGGCTTAAGACCGACGGCAGCGTGAGAGCTCTCCCCTCTGTGCATGTGTGTTGGATTGGTGGGAGTGGGTGCTCCTGTGATTAAGCACTTCTAGAAACTCCCCACATCACCGCAGAGGGACGGACACGCCGCCTGTAAACCCCTGATAAGGGCGACCCCTCGTTGTATCCCGTGGCAGCTCTTTTGTGCTCGGAAAGATTGAGGTGACCCCGAGTAATATTCAGAAGAGGAAAGCACATTATGAAATACCTTTCACAAGTTAAAAATGCGGGTGTAAGATGTACGACTAGGCGTTTTTGACCTTGTGAGCTTTGCCTCAACAATCTGTCTGAGGAGTCGGTGCCAGCCAGGCCGCTGACTTATAAGCCAATGAGGGCAGTGCCTCTCTCATTAGAATCATAGTGTCCTAAAAATTAAAACAGGTAGTTTTAAAGCTGCCTTGTGGATTTGATCCTTGTGGCAACTTATTGTCTTGATTGTAGCTGCTCTTGTTTTCGCGGTGATGATTGCAAGACATGACACAGGAATCAGAAGAGTTGTGTGAAAGTGACGGTTTGACAACGTGTTGAGTCGTCGGGCACACGTAGACTGAGGCAGATGAATATCCTCACTCAACAAGACAGCTGGTTTTATTGAGGGAAACTGAAACACAATATGAAATCTCATTAAGTGGGAAGGTGCCAAACAACTCAAAATAATAATGATACTACTACTACTACTACTACTACCACGACAGTAATATTAGATATTAGAGAACATTTGATTCATATAGCACTTTTAAAAGCTCATTTACATAGTGCATTACAATAAGAAATACAACAAATTAATATTGATTATAAAATAAAATATTAATAAAATAAAATACACAGTTCAGGTAATGCTGTAGTAGAAGTACATTTTGAGGTATAGTTTCTTTTTTTTAAATATGCAAAAACTAGAGAAGGACTTTCTTGTAAATACTATTACTACTACTACTACTACTACTACTACTACTAATAATAATAATAATAATAATAATAATAACTAGGGCTACGTTGTAGCACTAACGGGCCCGAGCACAGGCATTTTGAAGCCTGTTGCGGTTAGTGGAGAGAGCGATCAATGACCAAGCGCACGTCTCTGCGTTGCATGTGTTTTGCGCACTGCGGCAAGGATAAATGCTTCACTTCCTGCGTCCGTCACGCGATGTCGATCCTTGCCTGCTAATTGCTCATAACGGTCCACGCTATCAATTGCACATCACATCAATTTTATGTAAATCGAATGATAGTTGTAAAACAAAGCTTACTTCCTGTTGCCAGTAGGTGGCGCCATCACTATTATTACATACAGACTAATAGCTGTGTTCAAGTAGGGGCTCTGATGTAGCGTGAGCAATTTTGTGTCAATTGGACAATGTTACAACAACTTAATTAGCACACTGATCAGTAGGAGGCGCTATGACCCTGCACTAATATTAATATATGGAGCTGTGCAGGTCAGGATTGTGATCATAGGTCAGTAGTTCGGAGCCGGTTGGATAATGCAGATTGGATTTACAAAGTACTTCCTGTTTTATGGCGAATCAGTAGGTGGCGCTATGACAGTGAGGAAATATTGACACATAGAGCTGTTCAGGCTTGGTCTCTGATCATGAGACATCAGTTTGGCGGTGATAGGACAATGCACACTGGAGTTATGACAACATTGTGTCCTTTGGCGAAGGATGAACCTTCGCCGCACCTCAATGTTTACACGGTTTGAGGAAATGTCACAATTCTGACCATGATCCAATGACTTGACTGAGCTCTTATGAGCTGTATATTGTAAAGCAGCCAGGAGCAGTGCATCAAAGTATAAAACATGTCACTTCCAGCAGGTGGCGCTGTGATTTTAAGTCATGATTTCTGTGTCGATGTCATCAGGCCGGGACTTTTGTCTTACATGTCTAGTTTGGACTCGATTGGACCAAATATGTCCGAGATACAATTACTCCAGAATACAATAACTTTTGGGGGTTTTGAATTCCCTGCAAACTTTGGTAACGATTTGAGCATGTCTAGGCCCTGAAAAAGCCCCAAAAGGGAAATACAAATCCTTCCAAATACAATAGGGCCTCCCACCGTCGGTGCTCGGGCCCTAATAAATAAAAGAAAAAGAAAAAAAAAGCCAAAGAAGTCTTTTTCTTGCTCAAACACCAGGTGATTTTAATCATATCATCATCATAAGAATACAAGTTGGTTAATATTAATAGAATTGTCAAACTTTGTATATGTTGAAATATATTGCGTAAAACACATAAACCAACAGCCTGACTGATATGTAACGTTAGAGACTGACCCATAACTAAGGCCACATAACGGCCTGTGAAAGGACGAAAGGTTGCAGCTAAAAGAAGGAGCATTATGCCAAGTCATAGACCGTCCCTGAGTCTCCCACTGCTTTCTAAAAGGGTGTTTAACTCCCTTTATGCAATGGTGAAGTCCAAGTCATGTGTCCAAAGCCTCAGCAGATTTCAGTCCAATCTCTGAGTGATTAGCGAGGCTTTTCAGTCTATCCTTAGCTTCCCATGCACCTGATTAGAAGGTATAGGCCCGCTTCTGGTGGGAGGCTTTTGAACTGCTCTCTGGTTTTCTCAGCCTGTGATTGCTGCCGTGTTTCCGTGGGAGTTTACAGCTCACACATTCTGTGGCTTTGGAAGTAACCATCTTCCCTTTGGTGCTTTTATTCTCTGGATCATCATTGTGGATCATGTAAGTACCATGCTGTATATAATGTATCTTTAGGCTGCTTCATCTCTGCACTTTACTTATGTAGGATGCCACTGTTAACTGCACCTGCAAAGGCACAAATGAAGTGACAATTTAAGAGTTCCTCTGAAGTAGCTTGTTCCTTTGACTCATGCACAGAAAGGATACAATACAGTCTGTGTTAAACTGGATGAACTCAGGCTGGCCTGTATGCAGGATGTGATTTTTATTTTCCTTGTTTGAACTCTTTTAGGAGCCTCGGTTGGCAAACCTGACACCTTAGGGATAAAACGCATTATTCTAAGGATTCAAGGCCACATATGTTTCCTGGTTCTGGTGAATAACGCATGATACTTTCTGCATTTGTTAATCCACTGAGTAGAAAAAGGCACTCAATTTGTGTGGCTGCACCTAATTTGTAGAATAACGGTCTCTGCCTAGTGCACAGCAGTGAGTTGTTTTCACGTATAAGTAAAAACCTTCCCTGTATCTTTCATTATTTACCCAACACCTACTTTGGTACCTATGAAATTTTCATCCTACGTAAAAAAACATAGTTGAAATCATATTCTTGTGTATAAGTGTGTTGTCTTTCCTATATGTACATCTGTTGCTGTGCTTTGGCTTGTTCATAGGGTCATAATCCATGTGATCATGCGTCATGCATCCGTGTCGGACGTTCAAGTGCAGCTGGTTATACAGCTCAGGGCTTCTTTACTGATGGGTTGTTAAATATATTATATTATGACCTCACTTGAAAGAAGAATGTCTTCAAAGCTCTGAATCCAGTTAACTGATTTAGAATCCACCTACATAATATTGCATTATGTTATCTGAAATAACCTTTTCTATTCAAGTTATATTCTAAGATCATGGAAATGCATTTGCAGACTATAAACGGGTATTGGTTGAACTTAATACTTTAGGATAAAGGTTGGCAGCATGACATAGAAGAATACGTGTAATGATCAATCACTTACATATTTGCGGCGTCGAAAATGTTCAGCTAAAAAAATACTTCCTGCGTGGCGACAATATTTTTAATACAACAACAAGGAAAACAGCCAAACCTGTTCTGTATAGGTGTCAGTCAAGCTTGGCCTATTTCTGCTTGTGCTTCATCAAGCCACAATGAATTCTCCCTTACCTCCTCGCATTGTTTCAGTAAGAATACATCATGCTTATTGCAGATATTTCTGTTTTTTCGTAGGTAATCCCTGCATTATTGACTGCAGGAATAGATAAAACAAACTGGCCAAGGATTCGTTTTCTCCAGTGACAGCCACAAGCGCTGAGGTAATGTCCACTTTCGCAGCCACAGCAGGGACTTAAGCTCGTTATTTAAAGTCACTTGGAGGATTTATTTGGGGCCTTATCCTCATTATCCCTGTCTCCATTTACTTCTTGATCCTCACCGCAGTCAGTACACATGTAATAACCGTGTCACATGCCTCTCTTCCTAAACATGCTGATTTTAACAGCTGTAAAAATGAAGATTATTGTTGGACTGGATATTTTTGTCCGTACGGCTAAACTGAAACTATTCATAAATGTGTTTTTAGAAAGAAAATAGAAATTGTATCAAAAAAATGTATTTGAATTTGCAAGTGTCTGACATAATCCCAGTAAAATAATTACCCATAAGCATTTAGGTAGTAGGATAAGAATTTGAATTTATCTGAGGATGTAACTGATTAGTGGAATTAGAAGAATAAAACTGCCAACCCATGCACTAGACACTACTGATTACACCCACAGCCTTAAAGGAGTCTGTTGGATGTTCTTTTTCAGAGAAGCCTTATGTCAGCCCAGATCAAACATGTTATGGTGCTACTTCAGACTTAAGTTCTTTAGAAAAGAAGCCCAGGTGCCACGCTGAGCTACCAGGAAAAGCTAAAATGGGCATAAAATCTAAATTAAAGTTGATCGTCTGCACAGGTTAGCCAAGGATAAAGTTGCACGAGGAGAAAGAGGCCATTTTCAACACGTTTTTTTTGTTTCTTTTGCATTCAAAACGCCGAGGAAGTTATGTTTGTTGGTTTGTAGGTTTTTGAGCAAGATTACACAGAAACAATCAAACGGATTTCAAGGAAACTCGGTGGAAGGATGTGGTGGAGTCAGGGAAGAACGCTTTAAATTTAGGCGTGGATCCGGATCAGGGGGCAGATCCAGGATTTCATTGTCTTACACATAGCGATATAGGGCGTTTTTAATATTTTAAACATTTTACTAGGGAATAATGAATGGATCTTCATGAGAAAAAAGATCAGGCACATTTACGCAACTGATATCTACGAGTGTGTGAAATTTGGTCCAGCTTGATTGAATTCAAGGTGACTGTTGGGCCTTGGCGGAGGTATGCGTCTAGTTATGAAACTGTAGCAGGACAAATGACCATATGGCAGGCCGCCACAGTCTGGAGAGAGCCATCTGGAGAGAGATCAGCCAGTCGGATGTATGCGCTCTCAGAACCTCCTTCTAGTTAAAACATTTAAGCGATCAATTGTGCTGGAATATCACCAGGTAACAACTTTCTCCTTCTTTTCTGTTCTTTTCCTTCTTTCAGCCTGGGATGAATGGGAGCCATGCAGATGTGCGGTGCACCACCATCTCCTAGGCAGCCCAGGAGAAACATGACCACCTCCTGTCACCTCCCCCTACGTCTGCTGACGTGAGATCCTTCGTCGAGAGCAGAGCCGCTTCCTCTCACGATGTCCTCCCACAAACGCAGCTATCAGTGCTTCAACGCTGTCGGAGGCGAAGGCTCCCACAAGTCGGGCACCCGCCTCCCCAGGATCCCCCAACATGGCATGGTGGCCCACCATGAACCTCTGGAAGTGTGCTGTCTTTGCTCTGAATACAGACACGCCCAGGCCCTGGAGGCACTAGAGACGCAGGTTTTACCTTTGTATCAAACTCACTCGCTGCATCACCACCACGCACACCGGTGTGGCCTCGGGAGGCCAGCCAGGCCCGATGAGGCGCATTCAGGCCGTGGCCGACATATTCATCATCACAGGTACAATAAGAGGCTGATACTGGTGAAGAACAGCGACCCCTCCGTCAGGAAGACCATCGCGTTGCACCACAGGAGTATACGCAGCTTCGGGCTTTTCTTAGAGGAAGTTTCTGAGCTCATGCAGTACCACATCAGGAAGCTCTACACTCCGGAGGGCCGCAAGGTGAGGTCATTCACACCCGGAACTAGTAGTACTATATAAAGATATGTTGGCGTGTTGTTTTTACTTTGATGTTCTCTTCCTGCAGAGTTTGGGAGTGCTGTGGTTGTATGACATTTTATTCAGTAAACTAAAGGAAACTTCTTTTTCAGAGGGGAAGTTTAAACCTTCCCTTGTGGTTTAATGAGCTGAAAAGGAAGGATGAACCTGAAATGAACAGTAGTACTATGAGTTCCGTTTGTCTAAATAATTTAGCAGTAGAATACCCTAAAAAGTATGTTACTTTCAAGTATTTTTATAGATTACTGTTACCATATTTTTAAAAACTGTGCAAAAGCATTGCTGGAATTTCTGTTTTCTACGCCATCTTGAGACATGTACGCAAAAAATATACTCATACATACACATTTTTCATTTAGTTTCCACTTGGTACTTTGTTATAATGTAAATCTAGTGGGACAAATATTTTGAGTGTGTGCATGAGGGAATAAAACAGGGATATTCCCTCTCACACACACACACACATACTCTCAGAATCCCATTAATCTTGGTCAAATCAGAGCTATTTTTGAGGGAGGAGAAACAGGTCAACGTTGAAACTCCAGTCTCCTGCTTTGATACCAGAGGTGTCTCAGAAATGTGTCTTCCACTGTGGTAATTCATTATCTTCACCGTGGTCACACAAAGCCCACGGTGAAGCCATTCATCTGCCTTTAGCAACAGTGGATTTAAAATTCAAAACTGCACCGTCATCAAAACCGAACGCTCAACGGCGAAATCACATCAACAAAACTCTCAATATTTGACTCTGTATGTGTTTCAGAGCTGTCAGAAGAAAAAACTAGTGTTCTAGTTAAGTGTCACATACTAACATAAATAAAATAAAAAGAAATAGCAGTATTTTATACAATTTTGCCCTATACACTCTTACTACTAAACCACATATAGAATAAAGTTAGAAATTATACATAAATATTGGTTTAATGTTTGATTATCTATGCTTTCTTGTAATTCTAATATATAGAATAAAAAAACTACATGTCCAACAATCAATTTTTGACATAAAAAGTGTAATAATATTAAACTGTGTCCTTTTAAAGTGTCTGAAAATGTAAAAATCACCCACAGTAAAGATACAGTATATTATTTTATTAGAGTTTCAGTCGAAATACAGAGATACTTTTATTAGGCCAATGTTTGGAGATTTTAAGGAAACAAGTCAGTACACACACGGACAGTAGGACAGCAGGATCATTGAAAGAGACTCGTTTCCCACCTGCATGATGTCAGTAATCCACTTTCGTTAATAACCTTAAGAGAGACTTTGTGTTGCTGTTGTATTATATATATTGTAAGAGTAGGAGTTGTCCTAAAGCAAAAATAAAGCAACGTGATTATGCTGTGTTACAATTTTCAGACCACAGCGTTTGCCCGGCTGTCACGTTGAGTCAACAAATTTTACACATTCAAGCTTGCAAGCTTGTTTTAGCACTGAGCAATACCCGCCGCTCCTGCTTGTGACAATGCAGAAAGAATGCGCCGTCATCTGATGAAGTTGCAGAGAGATCATCCTGGATTATCTTGTCCTGACTCACTGCTTGACTCAGAGCCTTCCTCATCAGGGATTTAGAGCCCTCAACAGCACAAATGAGGAGACAATACCTCGACCATACCTTGAACATACTGGCTACATGTCACATGTTCCTTGTATGTTAGTGCTTTATTTTGGGAAGAGAAACAACAGACTGAAAGTTGATTATTAGACATATAAAACATATTATAATGGATGTTATTTGAGTTTTAAACTGGAATTACAGCCTTGTGTTGTATTCATCTGCCAACCGGTGCAGTTTCAGTCCCTCCAGGTGCATTCGCAAAAATATGAGGTCACTGTGACCTTTGACCACTGAAATCTAATCTATTAATCTTTAAGGTCCAATAGACAACTGGCCGAAATATGACGAAATTCCCTAAAGGCAGACTTGAGATATCAAGTTCAAGAGACCAAAAACATATTTTGTGAGGCCACTGTATCCTTATCCTTTGCCCACCAAAATCTAATCAGTTAATCTGTGAGTCTAAGTGAACATTTGTGCCAAATTCAAAAGAATTCTCTGAGATGTGGGTGTTCACAAGGCCAAAAAACGTGTTTTGTAAGAAGACAGTGACCTTGAACGTTGACCACCAGATTTTCATCAGTTCATCCATGACTCCAAATGAACGTCTGCACCAAAATTGAAGAAATTGCCGATATCTCAAGAAGTTCTTGAGATGTGAGAAAGTGGCAACAGAAGCTCAAACCATGAAAGACAGGCACCTTACCAATACTGCATTTAATCCTCAGTATGACAAGTTTCATAAATATGCACTCAGCTATATGGTGGCAAATGTCCACCTTTGAGGAAAGACATGAAAAATAGACCTCCTGTATAATGAGGAACATTGCAAATAGTAGGTGTTTCTTTTACTTCCTTACTGTTCTGTATCCTTTTTGCTCCCACCTACTGCGCCCAGATAGGCTGACAAGTAATTTTTCAAAAGTTAGTGTAGCAGTGTCTTTGTAAGAAAAACTTTATAAAAACTGAAAAAATAGTGAAAGGTTGGGTTTATATCAAAACAATATCAGCCGTCAATCTTCCTTTTAAAATCCCTAAACTGCTTCAATTTATGTCACGTCAAAGGTATTTAATGCAAACTGCTTCAAATCAAACGTGTGTGTAACCATTCAGACTGTTACCGTTCATTCAGTAAACAGACCCACTCTTCTGTTCTTCTGTTTCAGATCGACAATGTTCAGAGTCTCATTCAGTGCCCCAGCGTCCTTGTCTGTGTGGGACGTGAGCCTTCTCATCCTTCCATCATGGAGAATTTTAGGAAAACATCTGATGACAAACTTCCGAAATTGAGTGGGAAGTCAGGCTCCCATGGCTGCACTGAAGGACACGAGGGTAGGAGAAAAGATTACTTTAAAAGATTTAGCTTTTTTGACACATTTCCTCGATACTAATACAAGACATCTAATTCTATGTTTCTATGTATTTTTTCTGTCTCTATTCCTGTCCTTCATTTACTAAATGACAAATCAAGGACCAACAAAGACAAGTGTCACCAATTCAAACCTGGAATCTGACAACAGATCCAACGGCCACTCTGTGTCGTCTGAAAAGTCGTTACCAAATGGAACTAATTCTCCAGACAATATGGATTCCTGCCCCCCCACCGGTGATGGACTGAGACATGACGATATAGAGAAACAGGTTCGCGTCAATAAAGACGGGAGTTTGTCTATGGAAATGAAAGTGCGCTTCCGACTCCAAAATGACGAAACACTACATTGGTCAACACATGTAAAAAAGAAGCCAGGCAGGGCGTCTGAGCTGCTCCAAGGGCTCAATAACTCACATTTTGCACACGTTAGTGATAGAAGCTATTCAGAGTCGGAAAACCTCTCTGCTGTTGAGCAAGATGAGGGTTACATCACCAGGCGTTACCAGAGACATGCAGAGGAACCTCAATGTACTCACTGCTACAGTCACTGTCAGGATTATGACATCTGGAATAATATCCCAGCAGGTCGCTGCATTCGAACATCCAGCTCCAGTGCATCCTCGCATACGATGGTCTCTAGAAAGACGGTGGTTGAAAGGCAAACTATGTCTAGATCAAGTGAGGACCATGCAGAGCAAGTGGTGGAAACCCAGACCGTTGAAGCAGCTGAAACTGTAGAGTACTGCACCATCAGGAGTGGCACTTGCTCACCAAAGTGCAATGTGCAATCCTCCACATTAGACAACTGTGACGAGTGTGCTGACGGTTCCCCAAATGATCAGGTCAAATCCTCAGAGCAAGAAGATCGAGCAGGATCTGCCCCTAGTGCTTCTTCACAAATACTAACAGACCACGAGGAGGCTGAAAACGATGAGGTTGATGATGTCCCACAAAGTGCATCAAGAGGATCTTCTCAGAATAGTAAAGTTGCAATGGATGAGACCACTGAGGCTGCAGGGTCAGATAAAGGCTCACCAACGCAGCAGTTATCATCCAATTCATCAGTGACCTCTCACAAATCAGGGAACTCAAAAACCTTACACACTTGTCATTGCGGAGTATCAGAGAATGATACAAAAGGACAAACCAAGGCCCAGGATGAGGAAGAAGGTGAGACGCAAAGAGATCAGTCAAGTGCCATGTCTGTTAAATCAAATAAGTCTGAAGACAAACAGAGTACAGAGTCAGAGGATGTAGCGGAGAAAAGATCCACAAGTGCCATGTCAGTTCAATCGAATGCCTCAACAAAGTCCAAATCTCACGATGACACAGAAACACGAGCAAGACCTTCGAGTAGCATTTCCGTAAAATCCTCTAAGTCTGAAAAATCACTGCAGTCAGAGGTGGCAGATGAAGAATGTAAATCAGAGGAGGTTGCTGATGATGAAAGAGCATTGAGTTCCATGTCTTCCAAATCAAAAGCTTCAAATGAATCAAAGAGATCAGGAGTCTCTCCTGTACCAGATGAAGAACATGAGGAGGAGGAATCTGCTGAATCAAAATTAGAAGAATCTGCAGAGGAGAGCGTTCAGAATACAGCTGAAGAAAATGAGAACGAAACTGAACAGAGAGCCCAAAGCGCAATGTCAGTGAAGTCAAATGTTTCTGCAAAATCTAAAACTTCTGAAGCTCCACCTAAAGATGATGATGAAAATCTTGAGGAAGAAGAGGAAGCTGAAGAGGATCTTGGAGATGAAGACAGAGTGCCAAGTGTCATGTCAGCTAAATCAAATACCTCGGCAAGATCTACACGTTCGAAAGCATCTGAGCCCAAAGATGAAGAAACATCTGAACACTCTGAAATAGAGGCTCAACAAAATGCTGAGGAAGAGCAAAATGCAGATGGAAGAACACCTAGTGTGTCCTCGAATAAAGCTGACGAAGAGGAGGAGGAAGCGGACAGCGTGGAGAGAGCTCCAAGTACAATGTCCGTAAAATCCATGAAGTCAAATGCATCGGCAAGGTCCCGAAAATCTAGAACCTCTGAAAGTCTTAAAAATGCAGATGAACAAGAAGACGTAAATTCAGAGGAAAATGAGCACAGAGCCCAAAGCAGCATGTCAGAAAGGTCAAATACATCTGAAAAATCCACAGTGTCTGCTCAAAATGAGGGAAGTGAGAGGGCGCCGAGTGCAACGTCTGCGAGGTCTGTCAAGTCAAATGTATCTGCAGCATCTAGAAAGTCAAAGGGCTGCGAGGACATGAGTGAAGTAAATACTGAGGATGTAGATGAACCCCCGGTGAGAGCGACTAGTGCAATGTCAGCTAAGTCTAATGTATCTGAAGGAAGACCACAAAGCACAATGTCAGTCAAGTCAGCAAAATCAGCGAAGTCAAACATTTCTGCAAAATCTTGCAAATCTAAATCTTCTAAAGTTCCTGATAAAGAAAGTGATCCTGAGGAAGAAAATGATGTAGAGCAAAGCGAAGAAAGTGCATCAAGCTGCAACAATGAGGCAGAGGAAAGACCAAGCTCCTGTGTTTCAGCTGAGGAAAGTGATGATGCTGAGGAGAGAGCATCCTGTGCCGGTTCAGAAATATCAGTCAAGTCAAAATCGTCTGCAATGTCAATCAAGTCAAACGCCTCCAAACATCAGTCTGAGGAAACAAGAAGAGCAACAAGCGCGATGTCGGCAAAATCAACAAAGTCAAATGTCTCTGCAGCATCTAAAAAATCAAAAGCTAGTCAGGCTCTTCCCAAATGTAATGGTGATGTTTGTGATGAAGGGGATGCTGCACATGAAACTACTGAGAGATCACCAAGCTGCATGTCAGATAAATCAGCCAAGTCAAACATTTCAGCGAGATCAAACGGTTCAGGTAGAGAGGATGAGGAAGAAAGAGTACCTAGTGCCCTGTCAGTGAAATCAGCAAAGTCAAATGTGTCGGTCAAATCTGCCAAATCAACACGGTCAAATACTTCTGCCAAATCCAACATGTCGAAGCCCAGTGATGTTTCAGCCGGAGATAAGGCTGCAGATGATGCAGAGCACGGAGAAAGGGCTCCGAGCAATCTGTCAACTACATCTGTTAAATCTGCAAAGTCGAATGCTTCGGCAAGGTCCAAGAAATCTAGAGGTTCTGCAGCACCTTCCGAAAACTGTGGCGAGGTCTCCGAAGAAACTGAGGAGGCGGAAGAGAGAGCGACAAGCTCAGTGTCAGTCCGGTCAGCTCAGTCGTGCATTTCTGCAAGATCAAGTCGTTCAAAAAGTTCTGCTCGAGGTCCAGCTGAAGAAGAAGAGGAAACTGAAGAAAGAGCAGCAAGCAGCATGTCAGCCAAATCAAACCGGTCACATGTTTCCAGCAAGTCAGCGAAATCTGCAAAGTCACATGCGTCCACGAAGTCTATGAAATCAACTGCTTCTGGAGCTCATTCTGCCATAACTAATGGCATGCCTGATGATGAAGACGATGAAGAGGAACCTCAAGACAGAGCAAAGAGTGCAATGTCAGCCAAATCCACAATGTCTAACGAACAGGATGGCCCAGCTGAAGAGAGAGCTCCAAGCAATATTTCTGTTAAATCAATGAAATCAGCAAAGTCTAATGTTTCTGCGACATCTAAAAGATCAACTGTTTCTCAAGTTCCTTTGGAAGATGGTGTTGACCAAACTGAAGAGGTAACTGTGGAAGGGGACAGTGAGGGGAGGGCAGTTAGCTCAATGTCAGCCCAGTCGCATATTTCTTCTCGATCAAATAAGTCTAAATGTTCTACCGATGCTCCCGCTAAAGAACAATCTGATGAGGAAACTGACAAAGAGCAAACGGAAGAAAGAACAGCAAGCAGCATGTCAGTCTTATCAACACAAAGTGCTTTGTCGGTTAAGTCAGCAAAGTCACATGCTACCTCAAAATCTGTCAAATCAAATGCTTCTGAAGTTCATTCTGCCCAAACTAATGGCAGTCCTGATGAAGAAGATGGTGAAGAGGAAACTCAAGAAAGAGCACAGAGTGCAATGTCAGCTAAATCTGTAAAGTCAAGTGTTTCTAACAAATCCAACAAGTCCAAAGCACAGGAAGGTCCACCGGAAGAAAATACATCTGATCACGAAGAGCGAGCTCCAACTAATATGTCCGTCAGATCTGCAAAGTCTGCAAAGTCAAATGTTTCAGGAGTATCCAAGCAATCAAAAGCCTCGGACATTCCCTCTGACAACAATACAGATACTCCTGAAGAGGTAAATGAAGACAAGCCCAATAAAAGCAGATCAGTGAGCTCCATGTCAATTCATTCAGTCAAGTCAAATGTTTCTGCAAGATCAAGTAGGTCAAAACGCTCAGCTGATGTTCCAGCTGACAATTCTACAGTATCTATGACATCGAATGCTTCTAAAGATCCTGATAAAAATACTCCTGATGGGATCAATGATGAGGAAAAAGTTCAGAACAGAGCAGAGAGTGTAATGTCTGCAAAGTCAATTATTTCTGTAAAATTAGAAAACGCTCCTGATTCTGATCAAGTCGAGAGAGCTTCAAGCAATATGTCAGTCAAATCGGCAAGGTCCAATATTTCTAATAAATCGAAGAAATCAAAAGCTTCCGAAAGCAGCATGTCAGCGAAATCAGTTCAGTCACATTTATCCGAGAGATCGATTAAGTCACACACCTCTTGTGTTACTGTTGATGACACAGCTACATCCACTGAGAGAGCCCCTAGCGCTAAATCAGCAAAGTCAAATGCTTCAGCAAAAGCAAAAGCCTCTGAAGTTTGTTCTGACAAAAGTTCTGGTCACTCTGATGAAGTGAGTAGTGAAGACGATAGTCAAGTGAGACCACAGAGCGCAATGTCAGATATATCCACACAGTCGGCCATGTCTGTAAGATCAAGTTGCTTGTCATCTAGGTCGGTCAGATCAAATATTACTATGAAATCTGTGACTTTCAAAGAAAACATTGATAATGCTGAAAAAATTGTCAAGCGAGCCAAAAGTGCAATGTCAGCAAAGTCAAACACTTCGGTGAAACCTGCAAAAGCTTGTCTGGATTCCACTGACAATCATGAGGAAGAAAATGCCAAAGAAAGTGAGGAGAGGTCGTCCAGCGAAATGTCAGTCAAATCAAATATAACAGTATCATCAAGAAGTGCTGCATGTGAAGAAGAACATCGTGCAAATGATGAGCAAACTGTGAAAAGACCAGCAAGTACCGTGTCAACTAAATCAGCCAGATCTGTGAAATCAACACGGTCCGATATTTCAAGCAAGTCAAAGTCTGGAAACTCGAAAGCGTCTAACGCTCCAGGGGAAGAAAATCATGAGGAGAATATGGAGCGAGCTCCAAGCAATAACTCCATCAAATCAGCAAAGTCAAAACAGTCCAACATTTCAGCCACATCAAAGAAATCCAAAGCTTCTGAGGTTCCTCCTGAAGATGGTGCTACCGAAGACGACAGCCCTGAAAATAAATCCCCCGAAATATCAGCTGAGAAAACTGCGGCTGATTGCGAAGACACTGACGAGGGAACAGAAAGTTCAATGTCAATCAAATCATCAAGGTCTGATCTGTCTATGAGGTCCAGGAAATCAAACATTTCTGAACAGGCAGCCGAAACGCACACCAAAGAGAGGACACCAAGTGTTTTGTCAATGAAGTCAAACATTTCTGCAAGAACCATTAAGTCCAACATGTCCAACATGACCTCCAGTGAAAGGACCAGACAAGATGAAGAGGCTGAGGAAAGAACAAATACTGCCATGTCAACTAAATCAGCAAAATCTAATAATTCTTCAAAGTCAAACAAATTACTCCCCGCTGAGAGTCCTGATGTTCCCAATGAAGAAAATGTCGAAGAGAAATCGGAGAGAGCTTCGAGTGCCACGTCAGAGAAGACAGCTTTGTCTGTGAGATCAAGAAAATCCAGAGCCTCTGATGTGACCGCTGATGAAAATACTAGTGAAAAGGAGGACAGAACACTCAGCCCTGTGTCTAGAAAATCGAATCAATCCGAAAAGTTAAGCACATCCAAGTCAAGGGTTTCAGCACGTTCAAAAATTTCAACAACATCTGAAGTCAGACAAGATAAAAGTCGGACCCACAGTTCTTTATCTGTCAAGTCAAATCTGTCCAAGAAATCTCAAAGATCTGGTGAAGATGATGAAAATAAAGAGGAAGTGGACATGTCAACAGCTGGTGATGTTCCTGAAGAGGACGCTGTAAATCCTGAAAACAAGAGTACATCTGGTTTTCACGAGGAAGAAAAACAAGACACAATCGATAAAAGGAGTCGCCAATCTAAGAAAAGCAAGTCAAGCAGGGCAGACACAAAAACTCCTATCGCATGTCAGAGTGAACACAAATCCAATGGAAACAAACATCCAGAGAAAGAATCCTTTGGTACCAAGAGTGTCACAGACAACAGAAGTGACAAAAGCAGCAAAGGCAGACCGAAGAACGCAGATAGCGATGAGTTTGATCTGGTGCCATCTAGCCTTCCAAATGCATCCCCGACTCAGGTCGTCAACGAATGGCTGAAATCAATAACTACAGATGGAGATATGTATGACATGGAGGAACTAAGTGAGGACTGTGATGGACAGAAATGTGTCACAGAGGGAATCAACGGAATAGAGGATAGTGAAAGCAATAATCACTCCGTGGCTGAGAATGCAAACGATGCAAATGAAGGGATGAAAAACGACTGCCAAACAAGCACGGAGGCACCAAATGCAAATACGAACTGCACTCAAAGTGAAGATGCCTCGAAAATATTCCACTCTTCTGTACAGGTGATGAAAGTACTTTTGAGTCCAAAGCTCAACAGATGTAACAGCTTACCGGAAGTTTCTCCAGTGTACGGACGCAAACTGAGCACTTCAGCCAAAGGTCTTCTGGATTGCCTTGTGAAGTTACAGTTAATCGACTACGATCCAAAGCATGCAAATGAAAAGAATCTACAATACCAAGAGCTGATGAATATTCTTAAGTCTCTTTGGCTTTGTGATCCTCCAGAAAGTGAAGATATTTCAAAGAAGGATGACCACCATTCTGTGGATGACGAGTTCAATCATACGTCTTCCTCTGGCGTGGATGTCAACAGTGGCTCCACGGGCTCTGGGAAGAGTAGCGACGGTGCGAATGCAAGGAAAGTACAAGAAGTCGGTGAAGGGGAAGCAGACAAATGTCCACAAAGTACACCCGAGGGAGACGTAGAGGGAATATATGAGGAAAAACCAAAGGACGACGATCCAGAAACAGATGACACAATTAGAAATAACGATAGTCCAAGAGAACTACCTGAAACACCACCCTCCTCAAGCAAGAGTTCGGGAAATGACAGCAGTGGCCCAAAAGTTCCTGAGGAAGCTGAAACAGATTGTCGAGAGGACACCAGTTCTGGTAGTCCTCCCCTCACGGAGAGAGCAGAGTTAGCCAAGAGGTTTTCTCAAGACCCTGATCCTGTTTGGGTTCTGACCTTATTAAATAGAATAGAGAAGCAGTTCATGATGCATTATATCAATGCAATGAGAGAGTTCAAAGTCCGATGGAACTTGGATGATAATGCACAGCTTGACATGATGATAAGCGAACTTAGAACAGAGGTCCAAAGAAGAATCCAAAGCAGTATAGACAGAGAATTGAGAAAAATCCAAGGTCGAGCAGGCCGGCCGAGACCTCCTAAGGAGGCGAGGTCACGTACTTCGACAACACAAGCGGAAGAGAGAAGACGGAGGCTGAAGATTATGCTCAAACAATCGGTTGATCAGCAAGCAGAAAGAAGCGATGATTCAGCAACAGGCACATCGTACAGTGACCAGCGCAGTGAGAGTGATGATCAATGTCCATGTGAAACGTGCATTCAGAAAAAAACAACATTAAGGCCACCACTTCCTGCAGAAGTCATGAATATCGCACCTGTTCTCATGGACTTTGATCTGAAGAGGATTCTGGGGATGAAGAACAATGCTCCTGGCAACAAACAGGCAATCAACTGTGCGAATCACTCTGATTATGATACTGACTCAAAGGAAGCACAGACGCTTGTAGAAAATGTTATTGCCAAAGCTATAAGAGAAGTGGAGGGGGATGAAGCACTCCTTGACGCCAAAGAAGACCTTGCAGTTGCAGAAGAGGAAGAACCTGATCACGTGTGTCACCAGTCAGGTGAAAATGTGTCTGAACACCAGTCCGACAAAGAATCTGCAGATATGAACGACGACACAGCCTCAGCCCATGAATCAGCAAAAGGATCATTATCTAAAGATGAGATTGCTGACATTAATGAAGATGAACTTCAAGAGGAGACTGTGGACGCCACTACAGCTCAAGATGAATATGCAGCAGAGATCACCGCAGCTGCTACAAGTGAACATGAGGCTAAAGATGAGGGGACCATCGATGATGAGGAGATCCCTGCCATCACAACACATGAATCTGTAGATGAGAACAATGACGAATTCACAAAAGAACCAGACGAAGAGGAAACACTGGAAGACGACATGGCTGCAGAAAGTGAGATTCCTGTCGCAGGAGAAGATGACGGCACTGATGAGACCACTGGAGATAAAATTGCAGTGGAGCATGCATCTGACGAAGATGAGGCTGTGGAAGAAGGGGCACTCGATGATGAAGAAGAAGATCCTGCCACTGAAACTCAGGAATCTGCAGATGAGAAATGTGAGACAGCCACAGCTGAAGAATTATCAGAAGTACCAGATGAAGAGATAGCAATGGAAGACGAGATGGCTGCAGAAAGTAACGCTGCTGTCACGGGTGAAGATGATGGCACTGAAGAGACTGCTGAAGATAAGACTGCAGCAGAGGAGACTTCTGAGCATGAGGCTGTTGAAGAGGGGATAGTCGATGATGAAGAGGAGATCCCTGACAACAAAGCCCACGAATCTGCAGATGAGAACTGTATCACGGCCTCAGCTGACGAATCATCAAAAGAACCCGACGAAGAGGAAACAAGAGAAGACGAGTTGGCTGCAGAAAGCGAGATTGCTGTCTCAGGTGAAGATGAAGGTGCTGATGAGAATGCTGAAGATCCAATTACGACAGAAGAGACTGCTGAGCATGCATCTGACAAAGATGAGGCAAAGGTGACCTCTGACGATGAAGAGGAGGTTGCTGCCACCAGTGAAGATGAACTAAAAGAAGAGGCTGAAGATGAAAATGCAGCTGATGATGTGGCATCCGCAAATGAACATGAGTCTGATAAACAGGAGTCCGTGGAAGAGGGGGCGAGTGATGATGCAGAAGATCTTGCGTCCGTAAGTGAACACGGTTCGGCAGATGAAAACAATGAAGCAGAAACTGAAGACGTGACTGCCGAAGAAAATGAAGAGATTGTTGAAGCCTTTACAACAGAAGATAAAGATGCAGCCAATGTGTCAGAAACAGACGAACATGAATCTGACAAAGAAGAGGCTGTGGAGGAAGAGGCAGTTGAAGACTTGGAAGAGACTGCTGCCACTAGTGGTGATGATGATCCTGAGATGAATAAGAATGAAGCCACGGATGATGATCTGCTAAAGGAACCAACTATAGAAGCATCATCAGAAGACGAGCTTGTGGTAGAAAAGGAGATTGCTGCTACAAGTGAGGATGAAGTTGAGGAAGAGGCTGCCGAAGCCACCACAGCCGAAGACGAAAATGCAGGAGAGGAAAAAGATGAGGATTTGGAGGAGGAAACAAAAAGTGATGAAGAAAAGTTTGCTTCCACCAGTGCAGATGAGTCTGCAGATGAGAGCAGTGACACAGCTGCTGTTAGTGATTTATCAAAAGAACCAACTGAAGATGCAGAAACCGAAGATGAGCCGGCTGTGGAAAAAGAAATCACCAGTGAAGATGATTCAAAGGTAGAGACTACTGAAGATGAAATTCAAGCAGAAGAAAGTCATGCAACGGCCACATGTGAAAATGAGTCTGACAAAGAAGAAGCTGTGGAACCAGGGATGGTTGACGATGGAGAAGAGACTCCTGTCACCAGTGATGTTGAAGATTCTGCCGGAGACGCCAACACGAATGACGATGAAACCACAGACGAGAATGATGCTGCAGGTGACGAAATTTCAAAGGAAGCAGATGAAGAGGCAGCAACTGAAGATGAGTCGGCGACAGAAAAAGAGGCAGAGGTCACAAGTGAAGATGAATCAAAGGAAGAGCTCGCAGAGGTCGAAGATGAAAATCCTGCAGAAGAGTCTGATGTGGCTGCAACATCTGAAGATGACACCGGCAAAGATGTGGCCACTGAGGGTGAGATAGTTGATGATGGACAAGAGACTGCTGGCACAAACGACGAAGATGAAGCTACAGACAATGATGAAGCAACAGCTGCCGAAGATGAAAGTGCTGTTGAAACAGATAGTGCTGTCAAAAGTGAGGATGAAGCTGAGGATAACAGCGCAGAAGAGGAGGCTGATGTTGCAGCAACAACTGTACACGAATCTGACAATGATGATGCAGCGGAGGAAGAAGAGATTCCAGCCACCAGTGGAGATGAGTCTGACGCTGCTGAAAAAGTAGCATCTGAAGATGAGATATCTGCAGAACAAGATGAAATGGCAGAAGAAGCTGCCGAAACCACCGCAGCTGAAGAGGAAACAGATGTAGCAGATACAACTGAGGAAGCAGGGACAACAGAAGATGTGGAGGAAACTGCTGCCAGCAGTGAAGAGGATTCTGCAGAGGGCACGGATGCCCCCACAAATGATGACGACACTTCACAGGAAATTGAAGCTGAAGCTGGCCAAACAACTGAAGATGCAGGAGAACTTGAAGAAGAGCAGGATGATGCAGAAGCTGATGCTGAATCTGCAAGAGAGGAAAGCTCCAAAGTTGAAAG
This sequence comes from Hippoglossus stenolepis, assembly GCF_022539355.2. NCBI lineage: Eukaryota > Metazoa > Chordata > Actinopteri > Pleuronectiformes > Pleuronectidae > Hippoglossus > Hippoglossus stenolepis. The sequence continues at coordinate 11,084,094 of NC_061502.1, forward strand.
TGAATCAGAGGAAGAGAACGATGAATCAGCCACAGACGATCATGAATCGAACAATGCAACAACGGATGCAAATGATACGGAAGGAGAAAAAGAAATTAAGGAAGGAACTGCTGTGGCCACTGAAGCTGAAGAGGAAAATGCAGCAGATGTGGAAGATGCAACGGATCATGAATCTGACAGCGAAGAAGCAGGGACAACAGAAGATGTGGAGGAAACTGCTGCAAGCGGCGAGGAGGAGGAGGAGGAGGAGGATGATGATGAGACTTCACAGGAAATTGATAGCACAGCTGAAGCTGGCAAAGACGGAGAAGAACTTGAAGAAGAGCATGATGATGTTGAAGCTGATGCTGAATCTACAAGAGAGGAGGAATCAGAGGAGGAGAACGATGAATCGAACAATGCAACAACAGATGCAAATGATACCGAAGGAGAAAAAGAAATGAAGGAAGAAGCTGCTGTGGCCACTGAAGCTGAAGAGGAAAATGCAGCAGATGAGGCAGATGCAACTGATCATGAATCTGACAATGAGGAAGCAGGGACAACAGAACATGTGGAGGAAACTGCTGCTAGTGGCGAGGAGGAGGAGGAGGAGGAGGAGGAGGAGGAGGAGGAGGAGGAGGAGGAGGAGGAGGAGGAGGAGGACAAGGATGATTCCATAAGCAATGATGAGACTTCACAGGAAATGGAAAACACAGCTGAAGCTGAGAAAGACGGGGAAGAACTTGAAGAAGAGCGTGATGATGTTGAAGCTGATGCTGAATCTACAAGAGAGGAGGAATCAGAGGAGGAGAACGATGAATCGAACAATGCAACAACAGATGCAAATGATACCGAAGGAGAAAAAGATGGTGAAATGAAAGACGAAGCTGCTGTGGACACTGAAGCTGAAGAGGAAAATGCAGCAGATGAGGCAGACGCAACCGATCATGAATCTGACAACGAGGAAGCAGGGACAACAGAAGATGTGGAGGAAACTGCTGCTAGTGGCGAGGAGGAGGAGGAGGAGGAGAAGGAGGAAGAGGAGGACAAGGCCGATGAGACTTCACAGGAAATTGAAAACACAGCTGAAGCTGGCAAAGACGGAGAAGAACTTGTAGAAGAGCATGATGATGAGGAAGCTGATGAATCGAACAATGCAACAACAGATGCAAATGATACCGAAGGAGAAAAAGATGGTGAAATGAAAGAAGAAGCTGCTGTGGCCACTGAAGCTGAAGAGGAAAATGCAGCAGATGAGGCAGATGCAACTGATCATGAATGTGACAATGAAGAAGCAGGGACAACAGAAGATGTGGAGGAAACTGCTGCTAGCGGCGAGGAGGAGGAGGAGGATGATCATGAATCAGTAAATGATGCAACAACAGATGCACAAGACACCGAAAGAGAAGAGGATTCTTCAACAGTTGATGAAACGGCACGAGAAGACAAGACTGGAGAAGAGGATGAAGTGGCTTCGGATGAAAATGAGAATTCAAGTGATGCAGAACAAGTTGAAGAGGCATCGGCTGAAGAGCCTCAAGAGACGGAAGCATCTCAAACAAATGCAGAAAACAGTGTCACCGAAGACATCGTTAAAGAAGAAGAACAAGGTGAAGAAGAAGATGATGAGAAACTAGTAGAAGGTGAGGAGTCTGAAGAGGCTGAAAATGAAAGGGAGGGATCGGCTGGAAGTGGAGAGGAGTCTGGAGGTGAAGATGACACAGAGGCTGCAACAACAGGAAATGAGACTGAAGAACGAGAAACAGCACAGGAAGACTTGGGAGAAACTGAAGTGGGAAATGAGATTGCTGAAGGTGACGCCGGAGAAGAATCTGGAGCAGACGGTGCCTCTGAGGTTGGAGAAACCGCAGACAACACTGAGGATGAATCTGACGGCAGACATCAAATTACTGGAGAAGAAGATGAGGAGGTTATAGAGAATAATCCTGACGAAGTCGAACAAACACAAGAAGAAGGTGACATTGCTGCAGAGCATCAAGAAGCTGATGATGTAGTGGAGCTGAAGCCAGATGAGGATGTGGAGGAAATATCAGAGAAGAATGAAGAAAACGAACCAGCGGAAGATGTTGACGAAGATAATGACGGACAGACAAATATATCACAGTGTGAAAGTGCTAACATGCCAAATGGAGATAATGATGAAGACAGCGTCCATGCCTTCGAAGAAGAGGAGGAGGAAAGTGAGATACCCAATCCAGACTGGAGAGCAAACCAGGGAGAGTCAGCCGATGGAGAAGATGAGGCTGAGGAAGATGAGGAGGAATCAGAGGAAGAAACTGACAGAGAGCAAGATTTGGGTCCGAGCAAGGCGAATGATCGAGAGGCAGCTAACAGTGCTGCTCAGGAAACAACCACTTTTCTCCGACTTGATACTTTAGGGAAAGTCAAGGCAGAATCCGAGGATGGTGCTTACGCTGACGTTGAAGATTCTGAGACCGAAACCAACAACCGAGACGAAGTCACGAGCTTCAAGTCAAAGAGTTAGAAGAAGAAATTCACCATAAGTTGGCTGTGACTCTGCATATGCTCCACTGACATGAACTGAGTGAGGTGCAGGAGTGAGACAAGGGGTCTGCAAGAAATCCAAACACTTTGTTCCAGCGTTTCTACTCTTGAGATTGAACACATGCAAAACTACACATTATACACTAAAAAGAAATCTTAAAACTTGAATGTATATACTTTATGTAGCAGGTTTGCATAGTTCAATGCAAATAAATGGGGGTTTTATTCTCATGAACTATGAGCCATAGATTATTTCTTGCACATTATCTACTCAAAACCTCAGACAGAACATGGAAATGTTCACTTATGATATTTTGCTTTGAAATTACTTGAAAATGTCATACATGCACATATAAATATATATATATATACTGTAGTTTTTCTTCAAATTACTGCAGTATACTTACCACTTTTGCTGCTCAACCTGGCAGGTTTGAAGATGTTAAAGTTTAAAATATTACAAAGGAGTATATACTTTTGTAGTTAATACTGTACTCTTCTGGAGAGCCAGAAAATACTGATAATATTCATTTTGAATGTCTAACTTACTATTGGCAGTATTTTAGTGCTAGATCTAAAGAAATGGATGATGGTTAACATCATTGTGCACATCTTCACAAGTCAATCACATAACTGCATCCTAGCTTTAACTGATGAACATGAACCTCTCTGTTTGGTCATGGCAGGATTTTTCTGTATTATGACATGTATTATGGTATTTTAGACCATTCGAAAGAATTTAAAAGAATTCATTATTCTCTGTGGTACAGAGATTATTACCTTTGCTGAATGTACTGTACAAATTATCAATGGAAATAAATGTATTTTAAACTCTTTTGTGTTGTCTTTTTGTATGAAATATACCTCGAGTTCCCACAAATCAAATCAAAAGTGTGACATAAGCTGAGGTTTTGTTCCTCTTCTAATTAAAGTTTGCAATAAAAGAAACAACTTATTTTACAAATGATATATCTGGAAATAAAAAAATAAAATAAAGCTACCACTAACCCATTGAAACGAAATGTAAATACTGTGTGAATATGTTTGTCAGGATGGTGGAAAATGATATTCTTCACTAATTACCATAGATGTAAATCTGTTAAAAAGTACATTATGTCAGGAGGATGATGAACAGAATCATAACAACCAAATCAAAATGTTAAATTATCCAGTTCAACACAACAACAATTATTTTCTTGCAAAAAGATATTGGTGTAAAATTTCATATAATGTAATTTTTCAATCTCTTCATCCGAAGTGACATTGAGGGGCTTCTTCTGATCAGGATCACCGGAAGATACTTGATATTTAAATCAGTGAATAAAATCTGTGCGTTTTTTATATGTTATTGTTGAGGAAGAATGAATAAATTCCCTTTAGTCTTTACTATTTACTGAATTTACTTTGCCCAAGATAAATGAAAGCACAATAGAATTCCCATACACAAGTACAATCAACTGCGGAGGCAAGGTGTGTGAATGGGGGCGTGAGGCCGTCTGTTGAGACTTCCTTCATTCTCCCTGCACAGTGAGCCCCATTAGATGGAGCTGATGGATGTGCTCCTCTCACAGTTTCTGTTTGCAGTCTCCTGTGCTCATGTGACACACATAATTGGTGTCACACTGATTGACTGCATAACACCACGCCGAGGTGCAGGCCTCTCGTCTCGGGCTTCTGCATCGAGACGAGAGCATCGAACCGCATGTGTCCCAAGCTTTTTGATCCATTTAAACAGCCGATCACTATATCTGTAAGTGGTTTATATATATATATATATATATATCAGCAAGATATTTTTTCTCTTAAGCTCCAATGCAAGGGAATATTGAACTCTTGTTCAAGAAAACTCCAGTGGGATGAGGATATTGCTCCACGTGTACTAATGTAAGTCAAGTCAATAAACTAAATACGAATAAATAAAAGTATATAAACACAATTAAGGACAGTCAAAATCCCGAGAGAAAATGTGGGTCTTCAGTTTATCCTCATGTCTATGGAGGTAAGTGAACTATAGTCACCAAACGAGTCAGGCAACTTGAAATGACCAGCAGGTGGAGCATGAGTGTGTAAACGGAGTAAAGAAATGTTTGTTCTTTCAGCATTAGGGATGAACTGTGTCTGTTATCTTGTATCATTCTCATCCTAGATATTAAATATGTAAATTAGTAACTAGGACTAGTGGGGAAAAAAACAGGCTCGAGTAAAGTAGAGTTTGCTGTGATCCTAGTGGGACCTTGTAGCTTACTGTTTGATTTAGTGAGATGACTCTAATCCTCAAGTCTTGTGGAAAAGCAGAGTGTTTTTTTCGAGGAAGCACCTGCTCACTGGCACAGAGTTGTTTCCACGGTAAACACTGGAGGAGTGAGGAACGTCATCCGGAGCACAATAATAAGGGGCTTTCCCGGGGCCATGTTTACCCCGGAGCAACTTGCCACTGGAACAGCTGCATGAAGGTTTGCACCCAACCACAAATAAGTCTGACAGGTAGCATGTAACCGGGGAGAATGTAGGGTTTTGTATTTATGTCATGCAAGTTAATGGCAGAGAGAAACATGATAAAAAACATGTATAAATATGCAGGAAACACTGGCATTATCCCACATATTAAGCCCCAGCGTGCCTGACGTCCGCTGTGCTGACAGTCTAATGGAGGAAAAGTGAAGCTCTCCTGAAGCGTCCCTTGAGGAATGGCTGCGGCGCCTGTTGAATACATCGAGGGGCTTCAATTGTTCCTTGTTTATTGACAATCACTTTGTCTTTTTTGGGGGGCAAATGCAGGAGCGAGACCGTCTCTCACTCCATGTGTGACAGAGGACAGAAACGGTTCCCACAGAGGCAGGAAGTCAAAGAGGGGCCTCTTGTGATGCAGAGGGGGATCAAAATTGAGGAAAGTGTGTTCGTGATGACAGGTGTGCGTGCATGCATGTGTGCGTTTGTGTGTGTATGTACTTACATTGATGTCTTTGTGAGGACCATTTTGAGCCTAAAACCTATGGAGTGAGGAGATTTTGGGAAAGTAAGGATGTTGGGCTAGGGAATTCATTATACCTTTGAGTGTCCTTACTAAGATAGAAGTACAAGACTATGTGTGTGTGTGTGTGTGTGTGTGTGTGTGTGCATGCATATGTGTGTTTCGTGGTGTGTGTGGTGTGTCTACGTTATAATAAACACTTCTAATGCTTTAACTAGCACTTAGAGTACAGCTTCTAGATGATATTCAAATTCTAATCTTCATGTTGAATATATAGAAAGCTCAACCCACACACACAAATGTAAACACACACACCCAAGCGGGACATTTTCAGTCACATGCACTGCACACTCACATTAATAATGGGAGCTGAAAGCAGCCGTTGGCACCATGTATGCTTTTGGCACAGGGGTGGTCAGGACTGCGTTAGTGAAGGAGACCCACGCTCCCTTTCTTTCCCACTGTTGTTCAGGTTATCCTGTGGGGCCACTTATGACCCTTCTGCAGGCAGGATGCAATGTCTGGGGACCCCAACAGAGCTGTACACAAGCATCCGCAAAGCCCTGGGAAGAAAACAAGGGCTGATGGAAAACCAGAAGACGAGAGTATAAAGAGAAACAGCAGTTAGTAACCAGGACGCACTCAATAACAATCACCATGCACCTGCAGCCTGTGTGTGTAAGAATGTGTGTGTGTGTGTGTGTGTGTGTGTGTGTGTGTGTGTGTGTGTGTGTGTTCGTGTGCAGTGAAGTGAGGTTGTTCATTCAGAGAACCACAGCACAACACAGCCCCCACACACAGCACAGGTGGTCCAAACAAAAACCTGTGAAGTCTTGCCCAGAGAGTAATATCCCCACACTGCGTGTATTATAAAGCCCCCCCATAGGAAACAAAGCACTTCCGGTGCTGTAAGATTTATTGTTCCCCGCACTGAGGGTACAACTTACTCTGAATGATATCTTCCTTATAAAGTTCTTTGATTCATTTGATATTAAACAAGGAGGGGGCGACATATTGTGTTGTGTTCACTGTCCGATGGAAATGGGTGAATTCCCTCCACCGTTGCATATCACGGTGACAATAGGAAAGAGCTGGTTAGCTGGTGTGAAAAACCAAAGCATTGTTGTACTTTGATAGATTGACCGCACATCGGCTCGATTCCACATCCGCACACTGTCCTCGGCACCACATACAGAGGATGCAGCACTTTATTGAATCTTTTAAGACAGTTTGGTGGTAATCTAATAATAGACATGGTCTGAGTGCAGGGGAAAGTGGAAGTGTCTTGAAAGAAACACACTTTTGGTGACTTTCAGTGCCATCTGGTGTCAAGTAAGGGGAACATCAGAAACCAGATTAGTATATGGTGCATAATCCCTCAACCATGGACCGCTCAATGGCCCTGGAGGTAAATACAGTCTCCACATAGATTAAATAAATCAAAGCACTAGTGATTAAGAGGAAATCAACCAAATCTGTCTTTTAGGAATCGTCCTCATGAAGCACTAAAAGTAAGGGTGAGTATTATGATACACAACGTCTTCTCAGTACAAAGTACATGGCAAAAATGTACGTATTATGTATTAAGCACTTGTGGTGTATTAATGCATTTGCAAGTTTCCCAACATAATAGTGATAATAAAAAAATATTTGAAAACACTAGTAAATATGAATGGTGTCTGTCCTTTACAATAAAGTACAATAGCTCTTAAAATAATCACACTAAAAAGTCTGAGTTTATTGATTCTGCTGAACCGACCTCAGTACTACTTATAAATTACAGTTAGAGTATTAGAGTAATTAGGGTACTACTGCAGTTTATACATACAACTGGGTGTATAATAAGGAGCTCTACCTACGTGATGTTAGAGTCTATGTTCAGCAGGTAATAGGCCAAAGCAGGTTTGTAAGGAAGTAAACACTTTCATCTAAAAAAAAACCTCAAGATACACGTATGCTTCAGAAAAAGTGTAATAAATAGGGTAAGAACATTATTTACAGATGTGGTAGCCTTCAAGAATAATTAAAATAGCATTAATATGTGCAACTTTTGACATTGCATATACTGTATATGAAAAAAAATACTTCCATGCATCCCATGAGCACACACTGGATTCTCCATTTGACTCATTACTTGTCCACTGGTCCATCTAGTGGTCTTGATGTGTACCACTCTTCCAAACTATTGTATTGTAAAAACGCATTGAGGTGTATTCATTTAAAAAGGTATTATTGTAGACATAAACAGAAAAGAGGAACTGAGACATACGTCATGGAAACCCTGCTCTCCGTGTTACAGTACCCAAACCTCGACCACACTCACCAACAGTCACCCAGACACTTAGACACTTAGACAGCACAGCACAGCACAGCACAGCACAGCCCCCTTTTCCGCTGCAGATCGCTTGTTATATGCAAAATGACTTGCAATAAAAACTCACACACATTTAGAAATAGTCTCATCTTAGTCTGTAGATCAAAGATGAGACTATATTCGTTCATTTCACACACGAAAATCTGGTGAAAGTTAAGTCATTGAAGTTTAGTCATTTTGTTAGAGGACCTGCAGGGGGGTGTCAAGAGAAGGAATGACCAGACAACATAAATAAACTGTTACCTCTTTACTGTAAAGTCAGTGTAGTTCCCCTGAGAGAAGGGGGGGGCGAGAGAGAGAGAGAGAGAGAGAGAGAGACTGACAAGCACTTTTCAATGAGGAACTTGAGACTTCTTAACATGTGGAGTACTTTTGACGACTGCAGCCTGGGGGACGAGGTCAAGGTACTGTATGACTATCTCACTATACACGACTGACAGGTGGTAGAAGTACAGATACTGTAATGATATGGTGAAAATGTGTGTACGATTAAAATGACTAATATGGAGGGATACAATTTAACTGATCTCTGAATGACATGTTTGGGGACAAAAAGTGTGCGTGTGAAAAGTGTTTGTCACAGATACAAACTATCACAGTTTTAAACATGAAAATAAATTTGAATAAGAGAAATACAATTCCTAGTGTGTTTGAAAATAGCGCAATGACAATATTCATACTATAAAGGTGTTGCAGCATACAGGTCAGTAATAATGAAAACACATGTCGCACTTAAACATTTAATGTTACACTTAAATATAGATATGTGAAATTGTCATTTCTCAACAGCGGTGCCACCTATAATATTACCATCATAGTTTAGTTACACAGTAATGAAAAGTTAAGGCAACGGAAGTGCAATAAAAGATTGTCCTCATCACAGTTGCTTTTTTATGGCATATTAAAAATATAAAATAATAAAAATATACTTTAACATTATTCCTTTTTTCAGAATAAGTGACATCAAAAGTAACTCAATGAACAGTTGAATTTGTCATTTTTGAATGTAAAAGCGTAAACTTGAACTTTTGTGGGAAATAAGATTCCTTTCTAACGGCTAATTATTCAAACATTGAAACGTGCTCTCAAGACTCTGGACCATTCGATTGAAATTATGATCAGTATTTATCCTGAACATCTCATGGGGCCGCTTTAACAGACTCAGAAACAGCAGTGATGCGTGAAAAACATTGGTAGTTTCACATTGACGCCAAACAAAGAACAAATTCACAATATCCTTCCTCTATTTATGTCTCTGACATGACAGTGTGGTATAAACTGTATATGCAAACGGCACCATCCAAATCTGTAAACTTATTTTTCCACTTCCTCATATAAAAGCCAATTTATTGTGTGCATAAATAGACATGGTAACAACACAGCGATTTTATTTAGCAATTCACAGTGTGTTATATTCATTCATCCAGCACCGGGGATGAACTCAGAGACAAGGCCCTGCAGTGAGAGGAGTGGAGGCTGAAAACATCTGCTTCATCAGGTATGACCATAAACAACTGACATGTCTTGTTATTAGTATGTGGTGTAGCTGTAGAAGGTAACTATTTCCATCTTATATATATTCAGGATGGGCTGTGCTTGGAGTGACCAGACAACAGTCAGCGATCGCCACTTCTACAAAGCAAAACACAACTCTCCGGCCCCCCACTCCCATCTCACTGTAAGTAGAACGCTCAAAGGAAAAACTTGATATCGTATCGTAGATATCAGTCTTTTCAATGCACCTGATTTTATTCATCGAGATTCATGTATCATTCTGTAGGAAATCATTGGAAACATCTTATCACAATGTTAAAGACTATGAAAAAAATATCCTGGATTTCCAGGTCCTCACAAAAATAAATTGGGTTCTTCCCTGACTCAGGCCACATCTTTCCACCAAGTTTGGTTATAATGTGTCCACCAAGTTTTATGTAATCCTGCTTCCTAATAAAAAACACCGTCTCCTTGGCGGAGGAAATAAAACTATTTGCCGTGATTTGAAAATAATCTGTTCCGACATTGTGTTATTTTTCATTAACTGCCTGCTCACTGTGAATGTTCCTGTTAAAAAACAACTTCTTCTGTTCTTTAGGCACAAAGTGGAAATAACTATTTGGAGAATGGTAATGACTGAACACTGAACTCGCATAACAACATTTTCTACACTTTCTGAAAAGACAGGCCAGCGTTCCATTTTGGTTTGACTGTTGCTGTGAGGTTAGGTCCAGTGATAGAGATCTCAGCTGTATTTCCTCTGTCCTCTTCTGGGTGAAAGATGAGATTATTCGTGAGAGATGAGAAGAAAGTGTGTTTAATGTCAAAGACAGTGTCAAAAAATACAGAATTCTTATTGTGTAGAGAAGAATAGTAACACAGTAATTTGAATACACTTATTTTACCGAGGATTAGAGGATTATGCACAGGAACGGGCCTAAAGAAAAATTTAAAATTGAGTATTATGAAGTGAAATTGCTTCGTGAACTCGCTTCCTCTAACGGTTCGCTCCGCCTGACTTCAGATGACTTCGTGTTCGTGGCACAGCACGATTTCAAAGGCAACAACAAAAACGATCTGCCTTTCAAGAAAGGAGACCAACTTAAGGTTCTGCAAGAGTAAGTCCCATCACATGGTCCCGATACGATTCGGTGTTTACCCAGCAACAGTGAAAAAAACAACAACAACTGATCATCCCCTGTTTATTTGAAGAAATGGAGAATGGTGGCGGGCGAGATTGTTGTCGACGGGAGAGGAGGGCTTAATACCGTGTAATTACGTAGCCAGAGCAGATACGCTGGAGGTGGAAAAGTAAGCGACACATTTAAACGCAACACTAGTGGCAGATTTGATTCAGCACTGCTACAACATTTTAGAAATAAATTTTGTTGTTCTCTCTTTCGTAGATGGTATTTCAAGGACGTGAGTCGGAGGGAGACCGAGCGACTGCTTTTGGCGCCTGGTAATAAACCCGGTGCCTTTCTAGTTCGAGAGAGCGAGACCTGTAAAGGTGACTCCCCATCAGTCTCTTTATGTGATCCGACACAAATACAAATACCAGTGGCGCCACATCTCAGGATGCAGAACCTGTACCATCTGTGTGCTTTGCCCTTCAGGGTCGTTCTCACTGTCAATCAGAGATCATGTAGCAGAAGAAGGAGACATGGTGAAACACTACAAGATCCGCACTCTGGACAAAGGAGGCTTCTACATCTCTCCTTCCACCTCGTTCCAATCACTACAGGAGCTGGTCACGTACTACAGCCGTGAGTAAAGTTACAAAAAAACGGAAAATGATGAGAGAACTTGAATGAGTTGATTTGAGCCCTGTTTACTGCTCACAAGGCGCGGAACAGACGTCTGCACAAACAAGCTAGACCCTTGTGGTGTGTCATGCATTTCCTGTGTGAGTCTTTCCACTCCTTCGACTAAACCACGAGATAATAAGACCAAATCTCTTGAATAGCTGCCAATGCACATCAACTTAAGAGCCTTACATCAGCTCCCACACAGAAACACTTTCAAGACTGTTGAGGATACGAGAGCTCACCAGGCCTGTAGTGTTTCAGTGACAAAAAATGTATCACAGCAGCAATGAAATCAAAAAGAAAAGCTGTTCATTATATTTGCATGTGTCATGTTTGGGCTCAGGTATCGCTGATGGTCTGTGTCGGCGACTGTATGCCCCCTGTAAACTTAATGCACCCCAGATGCCGTGGGCACAGGACGAATGGGAGATTCCTAGAGATACGCTGAAAATGGTGAAGAAACTGGGAGCTGGGCAGTTCGGAGAAGTGTGGATGGGTGAGAGAGAGCTGCCAATGTCACCGGAGACGTTTGATGAACAGAGACAGTACAGTGTGTCACACTGCTTATAATCCTTACCACAGGTTTCTACAAGAACACCCAAAAGGTGGCCATTAAGACGTTGAAAGAGGGAACAATGGAGCCTCAGGCCTTCCTCGAGGAGGCCAACCTCATGAAGCGGCTGCAGCATGAACGACTGGTGCGTCTCCACGCTGTGGTCACGAAGGAGCCCATTCTCATCGTCACTGAGTTCATGATCAATGGTAAGACACTGAATAAACGGGGGAGGGGGGGGGGGGGTGGGGATGGACAAACAGTTCATTCAGTTTTATACTTATTTTTTAGACAAAGTAAATGTGCCCTAAAATATCCAGCGGCAGCAAATTCTTATTTTCTTTCTGGATTATTCTCTAAATTGTCTATAAATAGTTAGATAAATATTTTAAATATCTTTAAATAGTTCAACCTATGAGCCTAAACTTTTTCAATACACGATAGCATTAGATAAAGAAAACTGAGAACAAATGAGAGGAAGAAAATGTTTCATATTTGAATGAGATTAAACCAGGGATTTCAAAATTATGTTATCAGGTAGTTGATTCAATTCTGCGATTATTTTTGAGGCATTATTGTATTTCACTTCGTTCTGTAATTTTTTGTTTTTTTTACAGTCGTTTTAATTTAAACATTCTTAAACTACAGATTCAAACACTTATGATGTCACTCAGAAGACAGCGTAACTCTGACAAACCAAAGAAGGCGAAAAAGAATTCCTGCATCCGCCCCCTGATCCAGATCTGCACCAATATTTAATGGCGTCTTCCCTTGAGGAAATCCATCCAGTTGTTTTTGTGTAATCTTGCAAATAAACCAACCAACCGAACAACCAACAAACAAAGGGACACGGGTTGAAAACATAACCTCCCAAAACTCCACCAACGATTTTATACCAAGCGGATGTTTGTGTTTGTGTTAGTTGCTGCTAGGGCCTTCAAAACGTACGGCTCTATACTTAACAACATCATTTAAATTTGACTCCTCTCCGTATAAGATGTCACAGTCTGCATAACTGAATGACTTTAACTGGACTATGAAACCCGAAGTTTCCACTTGATTATCTTTCATTTCTTTATCTGATGGTGTCACTTCTCTTTTTTCTTATTTTGTCACTGACAGGATGTCTCCTGGACTTTCTGAAAACAGACGAAGGAAAGAAGCTACAGCTCAACAAGCTGATAGACATGTCAGCGCAGGTAAAAAAAAAAAATCATGATAATCTTACAGTTTTGTATAATGTTTGTGACATTTTCATCTTTCGTTGCCAACCCACAACATTTGTGTGTATCTTTAGCCTTTTTGCTTGCTGCTGTGTTTGTTTGAGATGAAATAACAGCACAAATTTTTGCATACTTTACCACAAACAAAAAACAGGCGTTATTTCTGACCTCAAAGACTATTTTTAAATGCGAGCTGTTCTAAAGTTACTCGGGTAACGTTTGTTGTATATTGTAAACTCTGACACGGGCCAGGATGTAAATACACGTGGAAACTGTCAGCAGTAGCTGTGAGGTTTCTCTGGTGGGGGCCTCTGCTCGTCTGGCTCAAAGCCTCGCCCTGCATCAATTATTAACATCCGGACAGGAAATGTTTTTTTTTTTTTTCCACTCTCACTGAGCTCCCTCAGAACCCAGAAGCATGTTGACGGCCTGAGACTTGTCACATCCTTTTAAACCCACTTTACTGCCATTACTCTACATGTAAACACAATTCATGTATACACACGCACACTGAGCAGAGAAAATAGACCTACAGTATGTCTTCACAAAATCTCCATTTACTCTAAAAATCCGCTATAATTTATATATTTCAAGTGCAATTTTCTAATTTCGTCCAACATTTTATGGATTAAAAAATACTTTCTGTTTCCTCTGTTTTATAATACTCTACTTAGCATCAAATAAAAAACACTTGTATATGTAAAGTGTATTTGTCTGTCATAAATAAACCATATATACATTTTGTATTTGATATGTTAATTTCCCTGAAGTCCTGGTTCTAATGCTCTTTTCCTGATTTGTTTCAATCTGACAGATAGCTGAGGGTATGGCCTACATCGAGAAGAAGAACTACATCCACAGAGACGTGCGTGCGGCCAACATACTGGTCAATGAGACCCTGCACTGTAAGATAGCAGACTTTGGCCTGGCCAGGATCATTGAGACGGAATACACAGCTCATGAAGGTAGGTCAATAAATGAGTGCACGGCCACAGCCCGAATTTTAGAAATTCTTTAAGACTCCTTCATCCTGGGGCGGATTTGACCACGCACTAAAAAAAAGTCTTCACATTTTCTATATTTTACTACCTCTCCAACAAAATAAAGGTCTAAATTACACAACATTGCATTAACATGGCAAAAAATACGCCACAGGGGACTTACTCTTATTGTTGAAATGCAACCAACACCAATTATCAGCTTAAAAGAGAGAGAGCTTGTTTGCAAGTACCTTACAAGCACATGGTGTGGAACTGTAATCTCAACTACACATCGACAGTTGTTCGCCTGGCAGCAGTATACAGAGCCTAAAATACTGCAATCAGCCTTTTTGATTATAGAATATAAACTCGTCCAAGGTTGCTAAACCGGGAGAAAAATGCATAAAAATAAATTATTAAAAACAAACAAATAATAGCAGCTACGGCTCTGAAGTTAGATGTGCATTATTTGAACCAGTCTAACAACTTGCTGTCGTTCTTATGCCATTTTTTTATCATGTGCTGTAGAGAAATAGTAATAATAGGAGATATGGATCAAATCTTTTATCACAATTCTATATGTGTATCCATTTATATTTTTCTATATTTTTTTATTCTTACACTTATTAGTATTTCATTTAACTTATTACTTTACTGATGTAAATTCAAATGTCCCAGTAGTGGGACTAATAAAGAATTGCCTTATCTTCATTTTACATTGTGATATATATTTATATATATATTGTGTTTTCGTACATGCAAGAACTATTTAGACATTTGTTTTACAAACTAATCAGGAGAGGATGAAATATTTCAACTAATCCAGTGAATCCGGTGAAATACCCTGTAACACATAATATTTGCCAGCATTGACACAGAAAGGACAAATATAACAAAAGGGATTGAACGTGTTGTCCCCTGACAGTCATCAGACATATATCAAGATATCTGTAATTTCTTGTCATGTCATCGAATCGCCTCATGTTAAGAGGAAAAAACACACACATGCACACTCACACGTACACCCTCTTCAGTCACCAGCCAATTCAACAGGAGGTTCCATCTACTTTTTCTCACCTTTCTTCCTATCAACCAGGTGCTAAATTTCCCATCAAATGGACGGCGCCAGAGGCCATCAACTTCGGCACATTCAGCATCAAGTCGGACGTGTGGTCCTTTGGGATCCTCCTGACTGAAATAGTCACCTATGGAAGAATACCTTACCCAGGTACGGGACATGAGCAATACATTAATATGTGGTTGTTATGCAGAACATATATAGTAAGGAACTATATAGTAGTCCAACCAATCCAAGTGCTATGTCGCTGTCTTGTTCGTTGCAAATTTACCTTAAGTTTATTATGATCTCACACTAGCTTGTCTTTCTTCTCGTAATCAGGGATGACCAACCCGGAGGTGATCAGGAGCCTGGACAGCTCGTACAGGATGCCTCGTCCGGAGGGCTGTCCCGAGGAGCTCTACAACATGATGATGACGTGCTGGAAACAGGCGCCTGAGGAACGGCCCACTTTTGAATTCCTGCAGAACATGCTGAATGACTTCTTTATCGCCACAGAGGGACAATATGAGATACAGCCGTGATGAAAGCAAAGACAAAATGTTTCCTGCCGATAAAGACAGAAGTGAGACTTGAATGGATGGAGGATCAAACAATCCTCTTCAAGATAGATCCTTTTTTTTTTTTTTACATTTCGAATGGACACTTTTTTTTCTTCTACTTCATGAGGGAATATTAAAGCTTCTTATTTATGGCTCCTTCCGTCTCTAGCAGCTGTAAGACTGAAAGAGCTTATGTCAATGTAAGAAAAGAGTCATGAAGACATCATGAGACTAATAAACAAACAATACATAGAAATGTAAAAAAATAAGCATGAACAGCTATAGATTAAATATCTGTATGAAACAGAAACAACTGGCCTGAGATTACATGCACAATACTTGCACTTTTTATTCTTTCAGTCATTCAGTGGATATATAAAGAAATGGACTTTAAAAAGAGAACTTATATATGCGTAAGTGTTTTTCTAAATAAAAATATTTACATGATTTAGAACAAATTTATTCTTGAATTGCATTCCTCCTATCGGAAAATAACTGTGTATTAAAGAATTTTAGTCACTGTTTTAAAAAACGTGTGTGTTTAACTCTTTACATTTAAAATTGTTAAGAGTTCTGTGCTCAACAGTGAGATTATGAAGTCACTCTGAAGTGGGTCTGCGTGCACAACCATGTGACATTCAAACATTTTTTTTAAATCTAATTTCCGTTTGAAATATGTTCAAACCCAAAGTTGCAGAAAAGAGGAACATCCAAATGCCTTAAACTTAAAACACAAACTTTACGATGCATGTTTATCTCAGCACCGAGTGTGAGAGTAAACAGCGGTGTACAGGACCCCCACCCCTCTGAAGAAAACCCTCCCTGTGGGGGCTCAGACAGCATCTCTGAGATAAGAGGAGCGGAGTGGGATTAAACTCTGCCATTTCCTGAAAGGAGCGGAAACAGGAAGTGTGAGTCAGCATTCCTCAAATGCCACACAGCTAGAACGTGCAAAAGGTTTTTCCACATTTTGGTAGTTGAGAGACGTTGTGAAGAAGTTGTTTCACTTGATTTAGTTGATAAAGCGCCTTTGAATTGTGACGGAGAAAGAGAGTTTTATGTTATTTGATATAAAATGAATTTAGTAATAATAATATAAAGTGAGTAAGACGAAAAATGAGTTTGAATATGAATGAACTCAGAATCAGCAGCAAAGTGCATCTTTAATTTCCTATAGGGAACATTAAACAAATTCACTCCATCCCATCATCAGAAACCATCACCGAAACCATACTGTTGTATGAGTCCTATTTATGAATATCAGTAATAGCATTTTAATGGCAGTTGAGCATTTTAAACCTATGCTGTCGAAATAAGAGTTACCATACTCCCATTGTCCTGCAGAGGTCAGTGTTACATAGTTTTAAATGATGTAGCAATAGGATCATAAACTGCAACGAAACTGGTTTGCTGCTGATACAGAAAGGAGAAGAGCGGAGCTTTTGTACAGTCAGGATAGATAACAAAAAAAAGATGTCTCCCATTCAGAATATGTCTGACAGGGCTTTTATTTCTAATCATGACCATTTATTGACAGGAAATTATGGGAGGGAGAATGACATGTGTTTTTCCACCGTACTACTGAGCTTGGATGCAACGTTCACCTTGACAGCAGAACAATGCATCCTCAAAACGTAGCACACATTTTCCAAGGTGGCATTACACACACATGTATTTGGCTCACAGAGGTAATCTGATCTACTGAGTGGGCCACATGGCTTTCATAGCACTGCCATACAAGCCAGTAGCTGAGTCAGATTTATCTTTATCCGCAGAGTTATTATTTTGTAACCTTGTTTAGATAAGTGCTTTATAAATAAAGGTATTGTTATTATTATAACATACAGACAGAATAACAAAAAAAGCTAAAAGATCATTCTTTAACCAAAAATGGATAAAATGGGACCAGGACTGAAATATTTTTTCCCGAAAAATACACTAGAGGAGAGCATGTTGTGAATGACCTTATTGTGACCCCTAGGCCACCATGGATATATCAGGGATGATGCAGCTTCTTCCAAACTTAAAAATGATTCAGCCAATTGCTTGAGTTACTTGACTTTCCAGTTCTGGCAGCTTAACCAAAAGGATTAGCGATTGATTGTATGATTTATCAAATATCCAAAGAATCCATCTGTTGAGCACGAGCAAGTTAAAGCGGGTATTAAGGGATACAGCTAATAATTGAATCACAAGCTACCCCACATGCACAATCTGAGGGAATGAACATTAATACGGCTCACATTTAATATGACCGATAAGCCGCTCTGCTTGTCAGGAGCTGGGATGTTAACAGCAGACGACAAGCCGTGTGGGGTAAAGGTGGGGAGGCCTGACCACCCCCTCTCCTCCTCCTGCTCGTCATGGCTGCCTCACAGAGGAATAATGATGGGAATCGCCCGGCTCGCGCACAGATTGATGACTGATCCCTGCAGAAGGTAACACATCATTAGCATCTTGGGAGGGTAAACCCTGCGCTTGTCCTCTGGGATAAAAAAAACAACCCCCAAGCACATCAGCCACAGATGAAAAGAGATGCGCTTTCATCTCTGGATGATGCTGCTGCCTTCAATGGGGTTCGCTTGACATCAGGCTCCTCATGCACATGGCTTTCTCTCTCCTGGGCTTTGATGTCATTAAATTAGTGGAGTCCATCAAGCCGGAGAGGTTGGTCCAATAGATGTGAGGGCCCTTGAAACGGTGACAGGACGTGTCTGCAAATCATTTTGCAAAATGAGCAGCGAAAGTAGATAAGCAAAAGGGAGGGGAGATGTATCGCAGTTGTCACATGTTTCATGATTTGATATGACATTATCTTATATTATACAACATCAATTAATCTGTTCTCTGACACATACTATAAAGGAAAGCAGAGCTAAACTAACCACACTTAATAATTTTATCCTCTAAAGAGAGGTAAATAGGTAAAGAGGTACAACATGTATACAGAGGATTTATTACCTTAATTGTAAGGATTCATGTGCATTTTATACACTGCTCTACCACTGACACACACAAAGAGAACATGTATACTTTATGGAGCGATAGACTAAAAGTGTTCCATTCTAAAGAACACATTATTTCCATAATATTGAGTCACTGGGCCAGACTTCTGCACTGTACATGAACTCGCGGGGGAAATCAATATGTAATGAGAACGGCTGCTGGTCTCCTGAGTTCTGCTGGAGATCGATTGAAGCAGTCGGGATCAGGCCTGTGTCAGCCTTTGTGTCAAATGCTAGAAAACGTAAAGCCTCTTCGGCGACTCCACGGATGTTACCGCTGACATAAGTGTCCTTGACTCTGCAGTATGTTAATATTTCCTGATTCAATACTAACCACATGCCGAACATAAAACTCAGGAAAACGATGGAGACAAGTAAGAGGGCGAGAGGGGCGTCTATATTTATACATTTACGAAAAAAATGACCTTTTGTGTAAATGGTGTTTTATTTGATGAAGCCAGATGCAAAAGAAATCTGCGCAGACAATGTATGGAGGCCTGACGCCTTCCTTTGGGCTGATTGGGAAGTTGTTTTAGGAAACAATCTACTAGATTGATATTTCCCCCTGATATATGACTCTCTGTGTGTCAATGCATTTCCTGGAACAGAGCCTTAAAGTAGCAGAGCCTTAAAGCCACGAGGTAGCAAACAAACCCAGCACACGCTCCAATCGTATCTGGTAATTGACTACCATGGTTGTGCTCAATGATGAGCCTTGGGCACCGGTAACTACGGGGAAATGTAATTATATGTTTGCTGGTGCAGTAAAACAAGTACTGAAGGATACTGCTGGCCTACGCTATGTGGGCTGAGATATGACCATCCAGTGTTGTTTTTAGACTCTGAGTCTCCACTGGTAAGAGTTAAAGGGATGGAATCTGATTAGCTTTGAGAGAACGGTCGCTTATGAAGAATCTGAATAATTGACGAATCGCACTGCGCGAGCGGGAGGATGCATCTCTCAGCTAATGAACTCACAGTCACATAAACCTTTTCACTGGACAGTCAAACACTCAATTACGTTTCACACAGCTGTAACACCTGGCACCTCGAGTCACAGCCTTGTGCTGTGTGAGTCTTATGTTAGCCCCCCCCCCAACCCCAACCCCGACAAGAAACCTCATCATCCCTGATCAGTATGCAGCGCTGCATGAGCTCCTGCCCTGTTCCAGGAGCCCAGCTGTCACTGTCTCCCTTCTCCTGGCGGTCTGTGTATCGAATGTCAACGTAAATATTCATATATGTGCCGTTGACCTTGAGCGGTTGACTCATCCACTCTCTGCATTTGACGTCAAAAGACGAGCGTAACATAGAAGTCAAGTCTCAAGAGATTGAGAGCTTCTAAAATTGTCAAATTTCAGAATCAGGATCAGAATCGTTTATTAATGACCACACATAAATCGGTGGAATTATTTTTCGTGGAAAAGATCATGTCCACGTGAAAAAAACATAAGTTTGTGAAATGCTATGATTTGGTGGATAAGGATCTGTAGCGCCTCCTACAGGGCAATTGTTCAAACAGGTGGTAAGCAGGACGGTTGGGGTCAGAGATCATTTTTGTGATGGTGTGTTTGTGGTACAGTGATTCCACAGATGGGAAGGGGGGTGCCAGTGATCTTACGTATCAAACTACCAGTATTATGGACTAGGTGAGTATGTTTTTAATGTGTAGAACAATTTTTTTGTTGTCCCGGGAAAAACAGTCTATTTTGTAAACCTTACCTCATCCTTCTTTTTGTCTTTTACATTTACAAATCTAAAAATATAAAGCTGTATCCCCCCCCAAGCTTTGGACGTTGGAGGAATGTCATCGAACATAATGTTCCAATCTTACACTTTAAGTACCTGTGAGTCTTCAGGGGGAGGAACAGTATGAACTATAACCTGTCTGTGTCCACCTCAACTTATTAAAACCCCGTCGTCTCTCTGCCTTCTCATTACTAGCAAACGTCTTCCACTGGACTCCGAACACTGAGCAATTAACATTCTCTCACACCGGGGGAAGTTATTTCTGGCGTTTTTTTAACCCCGTCCTTTCTGGATCCGGTGGAAAGTTTTAAAATGAAATGATGATTGAGGCTTTAATGTGACCCCCGCCCCCCCCCCCACACTCATTTTGAAAGGTCTCCCACATCGTCGCTCGACTAATTTATTCATTAAAACCGAGCTCTTTACGTCGCCGCCTGCATTTAATTGTTCCTCGTGTTACAGTGGTTGAGATTAATCCGGCACTCCAGTAATGTGAAGGTGACACATTCCTTAATGTATACAGTGGGAGGTATAGGTGTGTGATTCTTCCGATTCCTTCACAGTGAGACAGTGAGGAATGGATCCCATTGATTTTCATTATGCTTGTTTATTCCTCAGGACGTCTGACAAGTTTACAGCATAAACAGTTAGATGAAGTGGTGCTTTTTTATAATAACAAGCAGAGTGTGTGTGTGTGTGTGTGTGTGTGTGTGTGTGTGTGTGTGTGTGTGTGTGTGTGTGTGTGTGTGTGCGTGTGTGTGTGTGTGTGTGTGTGTGTGTGTGTGTGTGTTGATGACTCCATTGTGATTGTTGGTGGAAAAAGTCAATTTACCCTGATGTTGGTTTTCCACATTCACTCACACACTCATACACACAGACATGCACGTCTCTCTATAGTTGTGAGGACACTCATTGACATAATGCATCACCTGGGCCCCTACCCTAACCTTAACCATCACAACTAAATGCCTAACCGTTACCCTAACCCTAACCCTAACCCTAACCTAATTCTAACCCTAAAACCAAGTCTCAAACAGCTCATTGAATTTGTTAGGACCAGCCAACAGTCTTGGCGATGGCCTCCGTATGTCTTCACAACGTCAAAATGTCCTCACAATGATAGTATTGACCCAAAATTGGCCCTCAGTACTTTAGATAGAAATGCGCGCACACACACATGAAGAATTGTGCAGCTAGGACTTGCAGGACTTTGCACATACTCCCATTTATTGTGGACAGCCTAACTGAAACCTTATCCTTAACCATAACTGTGACAAATTCCCACACTAACCTTAACCTAACCTCAATTCATATCTTACCACTAACCAGGACCTGAGAGGTTTTGGTCCCCATGAGGTCTACTGGTCCTGGCAAGGTCCATGTTTATGCCTGAAATTATGTTTATTCCTAATGAGGTATCAAAAATGTAAACATGGACGCACACACACATATCTGTCACATCACAGTTTTGTTTTTCACACAATACAGCTGTGCAGTATAAGAAAATCATCTTCTAAACGCAGGAAGCTGATATCTGACTCGGAGTAAAAAGATGTCTCATCAACTCAGATGAGAGATAAATAGTCTTTGGTTCAACCTCTGAGACGATACATCAGCTCTGCAGTCGTCCCACATCTTGAACACACCGTCCATCCATATATTCTCAAGTCCTAAATTAGGTCTGCAATATTTCAGCAGTGTTAAAACTGGTGTCCCCACACTGAGAAGAAAAATCCCTTCATTGTTGGATGAACTGTATATTTGTGTCCCACAGCTTGAATTAATTTACACAAGCAGGACACTGTAACCAGGTTACATTCAAAATAAAGGAAAACTCTCCCTTGTGCAATAAACAGCGGAGCAACGAGAACAAGCACTTTGGTCCAAATTTAGAATAAAGCAGGAAAGACACAGAGCAGCTTGAGTGTTGCTATGCAATATTAACAACCAATTAACCTGAATGATGCTTGTGTAGATCAATTTATTTTATTGTAAATTGTTCAATTAATCCAATAAAGCACATTTTCTGTCGTGTGAAGTTTGATACTTTTCTTACACGCACTTACTCATTCTCTTTTTAATGCCGCTATAATTCATTTCAAAGTCTCCACTGCTTTGATCAATTGTGGAATAGTTTCATTTCTCCCATCCCGTCCTATCAATTACTTTCACAGGCCCTTTAAAATAAGCTTAAATAATAAAATGCATCCCATACTGTTAATCTTTAACAAAGTACAGCAGCCCTTGCATTTGACTGCTGCCTGTACTGGGGTTTGATTAAGGTGGAACTGAAAAATAAAGTTATGTATATGCTATTGAACCATTTTGCTTGCTTATTTGACTTTCAATTCATAATACACCTTGTAGCTGTGTTCTGAAAGGTGCTATGCAAATTAAGTTTATTAATATTATCATCTGGCTGAAAGATTTGTGTGGTGAGGTTTGACGAAAGTTAAGGGACATATCATCCGTCATGTTATATTCAAACATATCAGCAACTAGCTCTGACAGGTTTGGGCCTCTCGAATTACTGGACACACATAAGAACCAATGATGGGTGTCATTTATAAATATGGTGAAGCAAATAAAAGTCAGCCTGGTCAATTCTGGCTCAGGTCAGATAGAGATTTAAGAGCTACAGAGCAACAGTGGTATTTCAGTTTAATGCGAGGGTCAAGGGATGGTTAATGTTTCCCACTGAAAAGAGCCGATAAGAGGATTTTTTTAGGGGTGAAGAACATAAATCTGTAACATGGCACAGTAAGGTACAACTGGGTGAGAGCCACCAACTCTCACATCTCTGCAAATCATCACAATTTTCCAGAGTGTGGACAAATTAAGCTCATTATTCTCAATTCGCACACAATTGCAATGTTACTTCATCCAGATTTACATTTTCACGCTGAGGTAATATCATATAATATCATGTTTGATACACAACTGAACCACAATGTCTCCTAACTTCAGGACAAAACATATACAAACTAATACAGTAAGTAAACTGAGTGCTAACCACAATAACCCAGAGCTCCATGTGTGTGCTGAGGAAAACTGAAAAGCTTTTATTGAGATAAATGCCACAGAAATGTCAGCTACAAATAGGCAGCTGTCATGGTAACTCCAATATCTAATATCTAAGCTTTAATGTCTCTCTCTCTTAAAAAAAAAAAAACTCTGTGTCTGCTCCGGCTCACTAAGGACCAATGAGCACATCGAAACCATGGCAACAACAACTCAGGGGGGGGTCTTTTCTTGACCACTAAAAGGTTTGGAGTGGTTCATTTAGTTTAGTTAGACTCAGCTGTGAAAACACACACACACACACACACACCCACACATACATTCAAGTTATAAAACTATATTGTAAAATCTGATTTCCCTCCAGTGATGGTGATGACAATGATGGTGACGATAATGATGATGGTGATGAAGATGGTGATGATGGTGGTGATGATGGTGATGAAGATGGTGGTGATGATGATGGTGATGAAGATGGTGATGATGGTGGTGATGGTGAAGATGGTGGTGATGGTGGTGATGATGATGACAACGATGATGAAAATGACAATGATGATGGTGATGATGATAATGAAGTTGATGACAATGACAATGAAAATTATCGTGGTGATGATGGTGAGAACAAGGATGATGAGGATGATGATGAGGATGATGATCGTGATGATGATGATGATGATGATGACAACAATGGTGATGACTTCCTCATGTGTCAGACTGCAGTGGGGCTGCACGTGCAGGGGCTGGCCCCCTGTATAGACTTCCAATCTGAAGTGAAGCGCTTGTCCCAGGAGGCAATGCACTCAACATGATTCATCCTCCTGATAACGTGGTGTGTCTCAGGGCGCTGCGCAGTGTATGATGGGTGAGGAGGAGGAAGAGGAGGAGGAGGAGGGTGTTGAATGAAACACTCCGGGCTTATTATACAAGCATCTATCATTTACCAGCTCAGTGACTATAAACAGGGCATCAAATGCTGTGTTTGATGATGGCATCTCTCTCAGCGGGGTGTCCCTCAAATGCAACACACTTCACTCCCTGTTGCACGACAACACTCCTCAGAACAAGACTGCGGGTAAATATTATCACCTGCTGAAATATTGAAGCACTTTGGAGAGGCGTGGCACAGAGTGCGTGCGTGGCGCACGGCGGCACCAGGTATAGGCGCGCACAGCCGTCCAATGGGGCGCAGGGGATTAATCGAGGGTCTGGCGTAGCTGGGGGTGGGGGGTGAGGCTACCGAATAGGAGGCGACTGCAGGATGACCGACACACACACATGCACGCACGCACGCACGCACACGCACAGTCTGGAGGAGACGCGGACGGAGCAAGTCTGAGGCAGGGGAAACTTCCGAGGCGCTGTCCATGGTTCTGAAACCGCCGCCCGGGCGTCCCCTCTGCTCGTGACGGAGGGGACACACGACCTTAACCTCCACGTGAGCGTCACCTCCTTCCCCCTGTTCGCACCTGCAGCTGGAGGATGATGGGAGTCGTCTCGGACCTCGTCTCTCAGTCCGCATGATGGACGGATGGAAAGGACTTGTGGATTAAAAAAAACAAAACACCTCATGCAGCGAAAATGCGCCTGCAAGCGCTCGATAACTGAGCTGATTGAAGTGAGCAGCTCGGGATTCAGCCACTGACCGATTCCTTCGTCAACATGTTATAAAAAAAAAATGAGCTTCACTGCCCTTCAAGCGTAGGAGACCTGCGTCTTTTGTTTGTTTGTTTTGTTTCTTAACGAGAAGAGGACGAAGACATGGCTCGCCTGCTGGTTTTGGTCAACTCCGTGGTCCTGTTGCTTTTCGGCAGCGACGTGTTCTTGGTGGGAGCAAGTAAGTGTCAGTCCCATTATAAGTGGAGCGCAAGCCTCTTACAAGTAAGAGCCTTGTAAAATGCGTCATTGGCCGCACACTAAAGTGAAAACAAAACCCAAGCAAGTCCTTGTGTTTGTTCGGGTTTAAAGAGGCTTTCAATCTGCTTTCCTCTGCACAGCAAGATGCTCTTAAATCTTCCTTTCATTCAATCATGTGAAACACGTTTTAATCCTCAAGTCTACTCACTTGTAACCCAGTGTTGATCCTGTATGCAGCCCCACCATGTATGAGCCACCACTTGTTTAACCATTATTCAGACTTTTCTCAACTTTCTGTGAATCATCATGTCCATTTTTGAACTGAATTAAAAAAAACATAGAATAAGCTTAACAGATAGACTTTCTTATGCAACTAATAAAAAAAGCAACTGTACAAGTCTAGCGATAAGAATCTGCACTACAGCCATATCCAGCCCCTTTCCACTGTATCTGCTCATTTTGAAGGCATTTCTCTCTCGATCATGTTAAACAGTATATACAGTCTATGGGTATTACAGAACAAGCTCTAAATAGCTCTAAATATTACATAGTGTCACGTCTCTCTCTTTTATGATTATTAATTAATTATTTTTTCACACATGTGTAGAAGGGGGTTTATCAAATTAATCTGGAATAGTGAGGAAAAGAAAAGGAAAAAAAAAAACAGTAAAACACAAAACATTTTTTAAAGAAAAGACATAAAGACATGTACATATACACATACACAAATATATACATCAATATTGCCCACTTGTATATAGAAAAACTATGTTGCATCAAATAAGTTTGTAGCCATCCAACCAGAAACCTAATTAAATCTATCTCTTGAGTCGATGCATATCAGATAATTATTTGATATGTAATAATAAAAGTTTTATTAAGCTGGAAGCGCCATAAGTGCCCGATACATAAGAGTGGCACAGGTTCCATTTCAAGTCGCAGTCATGTCACTTCTCTAAATCAATGCGCCACAGAAACACCAGTTGCAGTGGGTTAAATGATCACCTGTGCTTTAAGCTGCATGATTTCGTTCACACTGCTCCTGCAGCCGATATGTTTTTGCATGCTTATCATTACAAGCCTGGATTCAGACTTGTATTGTTTAAGTCTCGTTCTGTCACAGAAATCCTCTCTTGCTGCCTCGGTGTGCGGGCGTCTTATCTATCCGTCTACTTCTATCACTTCCTCCCCCGTTTCTCTCAAAGGAACTGAGTCCTACATGCGAAAGCGCCTTGAGGGATTCAGACTGCCACTCCATTGTTTCATGTGGGTGTGTGCACAGAGACAAATATTCTTTGTCACGTACTGCGATGACAGTAGGAGCATCTCTGATCTCAGTGGAGCTCTGCATGTGGGTCTGTCAAGAGCAAGGCAAGCTTCAGTATTAAAATAATAATAAACAGGGGCGCTCATAAATATAAATGTAAATCTGAATGAGCATCAAAGTGAACGAAAATAAACAGTGACTTCATTACTGCCATCCCTATGCATGCAATGAGACTGTGGGATTCATGGTGACAGAGGAAGGTCTGAATTATTTGTTAAGCCTCTTTGGGTCATGGTGAGGTTTTCAATTGGGATACAATGAACAGTCAGTGGGAGAAGTGGAAGTGTCTCCAAGGCAACACGATTAGTGACATTTAGTTTAATCTTTTAAAAGTGGCCAAAAATGATGTACACACACACACTTTACTTTTCAGCATGAGTCAGGATTACACAAGAATATGAGAGATTGCAGTTTAGCAGTAGAAATGATACTTGTAGCAAATGATTCTTTATCGAATTGAGGATTAAGCGTCTGATATTTGCACGTCATTGAGAAAAATGGAGCAAACCCACACACTGTCTTTGAGTTTTCTCATTCCCCTGTTGAGAAATACTGGAACGTGTGCCACCGTGTTTGCCTTTACAGGGTCTGACAACAAGCTCCATGATGGAAAAAAACGAATCCAGCACGACACCTCGCCAGAGCTTCAGACGCTAAACAAATGCCAATTAGAGTTTTATTGGATTTATTTGGATGGCCAGGCTCGTGTTATTCTTCAAATTGGCAATCTGGTGCTCATAATTCCGGTGGCACATTCTCGACAAATAGACGACTGGTGAGCGAGAGCCAATGTTTGCTCACGCTGTCATAATGTCATCTGTTGGCATCTTGCAAATTCACAGTAAATACACAGAAATAAAAGACGACAGCGTGAGGAGAAGAAAGTGGATTTTATTCAGCCGCAGGTTTCACATCAGTAGATCACACTTGTTTAAGACTTTAGATTTTAATAACAAGCAAAACCAGCCAATAGAATTAAGGCTGCACTGATAAACAAATCTGCCTCCGACCCATCTCAGCTGCAGAGCCTCGGGGTTTGACCAGTGATTGCATTAACCTTAGAGTGGCACCTGGTCGCGTCTGGTGTCACTGCTGTGTCACAGCCTCTGGGTGAGGATGACGACAGGATGCACCTCAAGCCAGGGACAGTAAGTGGCACGACTGTAAAACGCTTCTGAAGTGTACAGGAAAAAGGACTTCGCCACACCTGGCTGGACGAATACCCCCATCTTATCCTACATGGGCACATTCTGCTCTTGATGCATTAAGAGATTTAGGCAAAGATCCCACAAAGTCACCACTCGCTCCAAATGTGAAAGAAGGGCCTCGGAAGGGGACAAATCCAGAGATTACCCGAGAAAACGGTCTTCAAAAAGGTCACATGTGGGCCGCGGCTGAAATACAAACCAGTATGACTCTGCTTAAGAGTATCAGGTGATTTGCAATGCTGCAACCTGCGAGCAGCTGTGCGACGACCGCCCGCCGCGTGAAGCTGAACGTTTTCCCTCAACTGAGTCTGAGACGCATCCAGATGAAGCCGTTTGAAGAACACATCAATATTCAAGGCACCTCGCATGAGTTCGGGCTTTATTTAAAAAAAAACATGTCAGTGAATATATTATTTCACAAGGGACTGAGGCGTTATTATGAGTATTAGAAAAGGATTACATTACACGCAGCCCTTCAAACTGAGGCAATTAAGACTGAAATATGATCAATAGCGCAGGAATGCAGAGACCCCCCTACCTTGGTAAACCACTTTGTTTTGGCTTTTAAATGAAGCAATGTGAATTATGCACCTCAGGGAGTTTAACTGAGTATTTAGTGGACGGATCAATCATCTGTGTCCACTAAATAATGCGTTAAGCACTCGCTCATGTCAGACCTGATGTTGTTTGTAAAAATGATGCGGTTAGCAGCTTCTCCGTAGAAAGGACAGAGGACATTTCAATGTATCACGTCCCAAACCCTAAGTAAACAACAATGCTTTTAAAAATATCTTGTAATTGTCCCTGAAATGTTTTAAAACCATTTAAAGGAGCCATAAAGCAGAATTGGCTCTAAAATGAGTCAATACACAACTCAACAGTCAATTTATCAGGTCATTGAGAAGAGGTCACTGCCTCTACTTTCACCTGTTCTGCAAAAATGCATGGACTTATGACGTTTGGCATCAAGATACACTATCTATTTACAAGTAGTGTTGGTAGTGACTTACATCGGAGCAAAAAGGAAAAAGGCAGCTTTATGACATTCTGAACTGACTGAAATGTCTACCTTCATGCTTTTCTTCAGGCACCTGTCAAATTGTGTCTCCGGTAAATTCGACAGATGACATAATTTCCCCCTTCCTGCTCTTATCTCACATACCTCTGCTTTCACACGCTCTGCCAATATGCATGGGATTATGTTGTTTGGCATCCAGATACAGTATCTACAGTATTTACAAATAGTGTTGGCAGTGACTTAAATCAGAGCAACAACGGCAGCTATATAATACGTGGAACAGGCTAAACATTTCCATCTTCATGCTTTTTCTTCAGGCAGCATACGATTGAATGCAGCAGTAAAGTGGAGATGACATGTCACCTGTCAAATTGTGTTTTCAGTAAATTCCACAGGTGACATGATTTCCAGCTCCCCACGCATATCGTGTTTTCTTCCTCTCTTAAGTCATGTGTGTTGCGGTTATGTAAAATGGGCAGAGATACGTAAAAAGCTGCCCAAGCTTTCTCAGTGGGAAATTTTACAATTTTGTAATTTAACCATACAAAATAATGCAAACTCGCAGGGCAGTAACTCGTGAAAAAGTTGTGTAAATATCTTAAAATATATTCATGGGTATTGGAACGGGCATAAAGAAGGCTAAAGTATGTTTTTCTTCTGTAGAAATCATGATTCAAAATGATTGTGCAGTATTTTCTTCATCCAAATCAGCTTTAATGAAGCCAAGTCAGCCATAGGTCTTCATTTTATTGTGAAAGCCAACGACACAACCCGTGACACCTTCACCTAAACTTAAATAACTGTCACTACCAACAGTAAACTAGCTCTGTGTTCTCAGTGGCTTTGCTGCTTGTAAAGAGTTTGATAGCCACAAGCTAGACCCGTTGTCAATGTCAAAATCCAGGAGCCCCCCCCCCCGATCCAGATCCATACCAAAATTGAATGTGTTCTTTGTTGGGTCGCGCCCCACCGCTCCACAAAATGACATGGAAAACCTCTGAGTAGTTTTTATGTAATCCTGCTAACCAACAAACAAATGCAGAAGTAACAAGTCTTATCTTATGCTGTGACTCAACGAATAGACAAACTGTATTAATCAGATTATATTGCAAAACTGTGCTAAGGAAGCAAATATAGAGGTCAAAATATGAGATGCCGTAGTCATACGCGGCCTCGTAAGCCGTTCATAGATTCAGCAGCACTTTCACAATCCCTCTTTATGTGCACGCTGGTCAGATGTGCAGGGCCTCGGCTTTTTCTTTTTACGCTATGATTCATCCTGGCAACGCGCTCAGGTCCTAAGAGGGGTCACGCCTTTTATCTGCACTGACACGCTCCTTGGCCGCTGTGACTTCGCAGCCGTTTGATTTCAGATCTTGTGTAATTCTTTCTGCTGCTTCACTCAGGACACGTGGCTGATAGTAGATGTGGAAGTATCCACAATGACACTCATCGCTGCAGAGCGGGAACATCAAACAGGCGAGAGGGGAACTGATCGGTCTTCACATCAATGAAACTCTTTGTGTTAGAAAATCACTCAGCTACAGTTGTCTGCTCGCGAGCCAGCTGTGATTAAATTCCTGGAAACATCAAAACAGATCTTAGCTTATAACAAAGTACATGAATGAAAACAACAACACCATTTTCATCTCTTTATCTTGTAAGCTGGAAATGTACCAAACAACGCCATATTAGAAGAGGGCACTTATGCATTAGTGATGATTCACGGCGCCTGTCAGCTGAACCGTCACCAGTAAATGACCCGCAGACAATCCATCACGTTTACAGGTTTTCTTTTTTTTTCCTGCCTGCAACCCCATTACCTAAAGGACGAGGAGCTTCAAGAGAAACGGATGTGACCTGTGTTAGATAAATGTTGCACCTGACGCTGATGGAGGCTCGATAGCGTTTCCTCTTCAAAGGACACATTTGATTAGTTAACGAGCAGAGACAAATGAACATCCCTTGCTGTTTTGGCAAAGTGTGCGTTTGGGATCAAAGACACTGATCCTCTATGCTGCTGTTATGAATACAAGTCTGTTGGATGTGTGCATTTTATAATGAGATCTAATCAAAGACAATAAAGAGGGATTTGTTTAGGTGTGTATGTGAAGAGTGAGTGAAATTCAGAAATCTGTCCGTCTGTATGTGGACAGCATATCTCACGAACCGTTCATCTTATCAGCTTCTCACTTGGCACGAGCATCTTTAAGGGTCCAAGGAAGTGCGGTGTCCAATTTGGTGTAATTTGGACACATGATACGTTCAATATTTTAAAAAAACAGCTATCTGTAGCAGGGGAGGCTTGGACTCATCAATGTAAGTGACATGGATCACGACAACAACAACTGGTTCTCGTACTGAGTCACTGAACTTTGAATTAACAGGTGAACAGCTCTCTGTGCAGCAGCGGTGGCGAGGCCTCCGGCTTCTGTCGAGTGAGTCCCATCAGCAGCTCAATTACTGCAGCTCGCTTTTACAGTTTCGGAGGGAAATCATCAAATGTTCATGACGTAAAATTAGGGGTCATTTAGATGCGACCATGGCACAAGGACACAGGCACCATTACTGTAAATGCACCGCATGTATAACTCATCTCCCCCTCCAGCTGTACGTCTATTTCGACACTTTACATCACCTGCTCCCATGAAGGAGCTTCTCATTAAATGAACAAAATGAGAGAGGCGTCACCTCTTAACCTCCTAAGAGGTGTTAGCGACGGCGTTGGCCACAGCCGAGGCCCCGCTCCTCCCTGCGCTCTCTACGCTCGGAGCATTCGTTGCCCCTCACCCACTCCACACCTCTCGTCCAGCTCATTCACATCCCCTCCACAAACCAATCTCCGAGCGTGTCATCACGAGCCCAGAGAGA
The DNA here is from genome assembly GCF_022539355.2 of Hippoglossus stenolepis. Taxonomy (NCBI): domain Eukaryota; kingdom Metazoa; phylum Chordata; class Actinopteri; order Pleuronectiformes; family Pleuronectidae; genus Hippoglossus; species Hippoglossus stenolepis. Next base: position 11,115,672 of record NC_061502.1, read on the forward strand.
ACCGAGCGTCACGCCTGTCTTTGACCCGCGGTTCATATCGCCATGAGCGCCGCAGACCTGGAGACTGACGGCCCCCGTCTGACCCGAGGGTCTGAGAGATCCGCCTCAATGTCACCTTCCGCACGGAACACAGAGGCCGTTGTTGATTGTCTCCGAGATAAAAACAGACAGGAGAGCAAGAAGCGAAAGAGAGAGCCAGAGAGAGATAAAAGAGAGGACACGGCGAGATAAAAAGGGGGGAGGGATGTGAGAGGGCCTGAAATAGGAAATGGCAAATCATTTGAAATGGTTCCCAATTTCATAATTTTGTCTTTCATCTCTCCCTCTCGAGTGCACTTTTCGGATGACATATTGTCCTCCCACAGCACACGCCTCCGGCTGTCATCTCAAGACAACTGTATTATGGGTTATTACATCCATGCCCCATGAGTTATTAAAAGGATTTGAAATACAATTTCAATGTACAACCATCAATTAATCCTCAATTTGTGGGGAAACTGCTGCAGAAAGATGCAAACTACGGTAGAAATTGTATCACTTATGAGAGTCATTAGGCAAAGTGTATCCGCATATGATCTGCATATGATCTGATATCGATTTTTTGGGGTTGATGCAGATATCTATATTGAGGAGTAAAACAATTTTTTGATAGCAAAACTTTGGCTAAAATATATATTTAAAAATTGGCAAAGATTTCTAAGCTGCCATTATTTTAAGAGTTGCTGTATTTGGCTCATCCCATAATCGTAGCTGAACTAATGCAGAGCACATTGCCACTGAAGCTTCTTGGTCACGGTCCTCATACTTTCTTCAGCTTGTGAGACATTGAGTCTGAAGTGTTTCAGAGAGTGTTGGAGCCTGACTGATAAAGATGTGAAGGGGGGGAAGTGTCAATGTGTATAACCGATATGTCAGCAGATATACAGGTACATACATATATAACTAGAATGGCACTCAGTAGAGCACATAGCACCACGGCCCAACAGTCCCCTTAGGAAACCACATTATAATTCACTAGATCCAGAGTTTTATTTGGTACAAGTGAAAATAAAAAGCTCCAGATCCACAACAAAATTGAACGGGTTCTTCCTCGACCTGTAGACCATCCTTCCTCCAAGCTTTGTGCTAATTCCTTGTTGCGTAATCCTGCTAACAAACGAGCGAAAGCAATATCATATTCTTTTTCTGATTATTTTTCACATATCTGAAGACACTGGACATTTCCACTCACTTGTCCCTCTCCGCAACGCATAAGACATCTCCCCACAAAGGTCCATTGGACCTTTATAACAAAAGACGTGTGGATGGCCTCCGGGGGCCCATCTGCCCGGCCAATCCCATCCCTCTCACCTCTCTATCTGACCTGAGCGATTGCTTAGGGGCCGTAGAGCTGTGCGGATTCTTCCATTAGATCTGTCCCCCTCGGTTTCTCTGGCCTTTCGCTTCCCGGGCTTTTGTCTCCACTTGGCAGCAAAGTTACAGGATGGATCTGGACATATATTTTAGTGCAGGAATGTTAAGAAGTAAATAATGACCCAAAGTCAGAGGAGAAGTTATTAACAAATTTATTAACAGAAATAATTAATGTTTGAGAAAATAATTTGAAATTTAAATTTTTTTCCACTGTTATTTTCTAATTCCATTCACGAACATATCCACAACCCTTAACAATCATGCTTTGACAGTGTGAAGAGTCAGAATCAGCGATGCACTGGAGATTCAAACCCCGGTGCTGAGTTGGAGCCCGCAGTGTGGTCACACACGGCGAGGACTCGATATTCAAACAGCTGGAATAACTGACCTCTCCGTCTCTTCTCTTTCAGACCGGCCACCAGCTCCCGTCAACGTGTCCGTCATGCACCTGCGGGCCGACTCGGCAACCGTATCCTGGGAGGTTCCGGAGGGAGACATCATCATCGGCTTCTCCATCTCACAACAGGTACGCTCAGTCCTGAACTCCTGATGTAAATCAGAAAGGTTCGGCAGAACAAATTCCAAATGAGAAGATGACACTGGCTTTATTTTTAGCTTGAGCCATTTGTGGTTTGGCACGTGGCCCCGTCCTGATGGCCCGTTTCAAATTTTTGTTGGCAGCCAATGAAGTGCACCTGAAATCAATTTCCTGCCATGTCACATTCCTGTGGAAAACACTGCAGTGAATGTTTCTCAGACAGGGAAACAATTGATGGCTTTACAGAGGAGAATTTGTGAGTTCGCACACAGAGCGAGTGGTGACACATTTGCACGAGCTCCTGGGTGGATAAAGATTCTTATTCTTAGAACCCCCTTTTAAATCATTGCTCAGCGTGGAGACTAAATCGTGCCTTCGGGCCAGGAGTAAGAATAAAAGTTGGCACGGTGGATTTGTCAAGAGAGAACGAAGATGTGACGCGAATGCACAGAAGTGAGTGAGGCTGCCAAACTGCTTTTTTCTTTTTCAGGATGAAAAGAGGAGAAAAGCGACGAATGCCAAAACAAAATGATGGAGCGCCATGTGCTGCTGTAATCATGTTGATGCTTCATGCGTCTCCAAACATTATGGAGCCATTTAACTTAAACAACGGGTTGTAGACAACACCCAACGACCTCTGTTTGAGGCTGTTCATCATGTAATGCAGATAAACACATTACGCGTATGGGGCGGTTTAATTATTACATATTCATTGTTCACAGAGAATAACAAGCTTCTTTTCTTTTTTAATCACATCCTTCAGCCGAGCAGCGCCATAAAAACACATAAGAAAACATCTGGCCCGAAGCCACTCGAAGTGCAGATGTGCTGGAGAGCAATTCATCAGAATATTGACTCTGCAATTTCCAGTCAGGATTCCATATGGTGGAAATAAAACACCAACTGTTGATATAATAAAGTCCTCAGCGTTTTGTTCTTTTTTTAAATTTTGAAATGGGAGTGTCTTCCTTATGGAGACATCTGTCCGTGGTTGCCTTGATCACCTCTTTGGCTCTGTGCATTCATTTATATCTCTTCACCGGATGAGCCCAACCTGTTGTTTTCTGCTGCCCTCCTCCGATCCCCAGAGGCAGGACGGACACATGCAGCGATTCATTCGGGAGGTGAACACCACCAGTCGCTCCTGCGTCCTTTGGGACCTGGAGGAGGAGACGGACTACATCATCCAGGTCCAGTCGATCGGCCTCTACGGGGAGAGCCAGGCCAGCAAGAAGGTGCATTTTCGCACCCTCAAGAAGTCCGACCTCTTCCCGTCCAACAGCTCCAACCAAGGTACTGGTACGCCCGGAGATGCATAAATGTCAGAGATACTGTTTCTGTCTGTGTTCAGGGACGATGACAAGTGGGCGATTGTGTTTCCTCAAATACAAGTAAACCTTTGTAAAACAAGGAGGACACATTCCTCCAAGGCTGGATATTGTGATCAGATACAATGTACACAAAGACATTCTGCAAACTGCTCATATAAATACAAGAAAAATGATCCATTCTCTGATATGGCTGAAAGGAATATGTTTCCCTACAGTAACTGAATAAGAATCACTACCATAAAAACGTTTATTTCTTATGTCTTTACCTGGACCTGCACCAGCTTTTACGCCCTCTCTCACAATGTTTAATAAAGTGGAAATGAATTCCTGGACCCGCCTCCTGACCCAGATCAGCACCAAACTTTAATGGGTTCAACTCTGACTCATACTTCATCCTTCCACCAAGTTTCATGGATATTTGTCCAGCAGTTTTCTTCTAAAAACAAATCAACAAACAAATGGACAAGGATGAAATCATAACCTCCTTTGCGGACATGATGAAAAAACAAAGCTTTATCTCTTTATCTCTTTATTCCAATTTCTAAATTCTTTGAAAACAACAACAACAACCCAAAATACTGCTGATCACTGTTGCAAAAGAAATCAGGAGATCACCAAGGTCATCAGATACAAGAGTCTGGGACAAAGTGGGGGAGCGACTGACAGCCAGACAAACAATGACAAAGCACGATTAAAATTAGAAAACCTATCGGGCTGAATACTAAATTGACTGCAATCCTATAGCATTAAATATTCATATAGCATATTTTTAGTCTTAGCGACAAAAAAATACATTTATGGTGGAAAATAAACTTTTAATTGTCCTATATTGTGCAACTTCAGAATCTTTCCTCCACTCAACAAGCTGAAATGAAGTGTGTTCAAATGCAGCTTGCCTGTCAAGGTCACGACAGGTCACTGCTCTGTAGTTTCTGGTCCCCCGGTGCCGTTACATAACATAGCGCTTGGCTTTTAACTCTACATGGTCTGCCTGCAGGCCGGTTTTCCCCTGGCGCAAACTGCAGCAACCCATTTACAGACACTTCTCCCTGCTGCTGCAATCCTCCCCCGGCTGTTGAAGGCTTTTAAGCACCCTGACATTGAAAACGAGGTGCAGTAGAGGCTGGTGGCGACACGAGCGCAGGTAACCTGAAGTCTCTCTCTCTCCAGAGGAGGGGGTGGGGACTCTATCTGCTGCTGCTCTATGCGCTTCATGCAGGTTTATTTTCTCCCTGCCGCCACATTATTGACAGACTCTCCGAGCGTGGCTAGGGGGGAGCTCCTCTGAATTTATGCAACTCTAGATCACTCCGGGGGCCTAATCAGGATTCTGACACACGCTCCAAAACACTTCAGACTCCATGTCTGGGCCTCGGCTCGCGGGGGCCTGAGGGAAATATGAGGAGCGTGACCAGTAGAGAATGGGTTTAGTCTGAGTTTCTTGCAGTACCGACGAGGGAAAATTGAGAAAGAGCTGTTTGCTTTGTATATCATAAGCAGTTGGGAGGCGGCTCACATTTCAGAGGAAACTCCAGCGGTAATCTGCTCGGCATTAGTTCAGCCGTGATTATTATTACGAGCTCAGCCAAACTCTTTTAAATAACCGTTTGACATTGGACTGGAAAGGAGAGGAGGTACTTCAAACAATTTTCCCGCTGTTATTTTTATGGGCAGGCTCGAGGTCGTGAATACAGGAAGTGCTGATGCATGTGAATCATAAATGTTTCTCCTATAAGCTGACTCAGGTTAGGTACCATTAGTTAAACTGGCAAGATCAGCCGGAGCGAGAGGGAACTCATTCAAGCTCTAGTTCAGCTAGTCTAGTGCGGCGTCCATTAAGCTAATACAAACACTGGCATTACACAATCCCTCCCTGCTGCTCCTCGATATAAAGGCCCAATGATTTTCAGTGCTCACTTTTGAAGTTAAAAGGAATTTAGAAAAGCAATTGGCGAACCATCAATATCGGAAGAAAGTGCTGAGCGCGGAGAAGTGCTGAGCGCGGAGAAGATTCACAATGCAACATTAATCAAGATTTGTAGTGCCCCCCTCTCCTGAGTCACTCCAAGTGGGTCAGGAAAACAGCCCAATCAGTGGATGAGCTTAATTTGTGGGAGTTTGTGTTTGTAAGTGGAGAAGCAATCAGCACTGCTGACTCCTCATGTCTGTGTTAAGAAATATTTTTTTCAAGTTTCAGTGTTTGGAACAATTTCAGTACTGTTAAATGTTTATTATGGTTTATTCACTTACATAACCTTATAGCTAAGGTTGTACATAGTTTAGATATAAAATGCATTTGAAGATACTCAAAGAATGAAGACACAGGCTCTGACCATAAAGAGTTAATCTAATAATCCAGTAAATAAAGCATAGACCCAATAACTCAGAATTTCTGGCCCTCGCGAACAAATATTACATGAGTAAGATCTGCTTCAGTGGCAGCAACTGACATAACAGTGACATTGGCATTGATTGTCAACCTGTTGATATCTTGTAGCTCAATATATCATTTATCCAAAGATAAAATATTTCTGTTTATGCCTTTTTATAGAATAGTACATGTAGGTGTTGCAGAGGCAAAGTGACCCAGAATGAGCTTGTCTGGTCCTTTAATTAGGCCATTATATCGTTTTTCTTGTTCAGGCTTGAGTTTTCTCAACATTACAAAATAAATGAGCCCATTAACGACCCCACCAGGGAGGGAGAAAATCTTAAGTTACTAAGACATCAGATATTATAACACTTTAGTGGGCTCTGAGGTCATCAGCATGAGAAACTAGCCTTTTCTCCCACTTGCTCCTTTGAGACACCTTTTGTTAGCCCCAACATTAATTCTCACAACATCAGAAAATAAAAAATTCAGTTTTTTTTGCAAGCTTTTACCCACTTAGAGAGGATGTTTATGATCCCTCTTTCCAAAACAAACGTCATTAGGCTTGATATGCATTCATTTCATTGGACATTCCATTCCACGGTACTTGCGGCTGACCATTGCTCCTTGAAAAATACTTTTTGATCAAGCTGACGGCTGCATTACAGACCCACTTCAGATCCTCAGCCACGGCCAAGTGCCTCCTATTGAAACTGCAATAGATTTTCAGTCGGCCATACACCAGACAGTCCTAAGAGCCGGAGCTATCATGCCCATGAATCAATAACGCTTTTATCTTTTTACCTCAAAGAAATTCTCTTTGATGCGATTATATATCAGTGCATATGCCTCTGAATGTAAACCAGGCCCCGGCAAGATTCAGAGTGAGTCTCTTCCGTATGAAGATGACGAGTCATGCACCGTGTGTCGCTGGAGAATTTGAATTTAAATAAGCAGCTAGCTATGGATGTTTTTTTCTTTCTTTTCAGGATCAATATGTCTTTCAATTCCATTAGTTCGACGGAAAGCTTTTAATCAGAGGATATTATTTATGTGCGCTGCCTGCCCTTCAACAGTGAGGTATGTGCTGCAGTGAGTCCGGCTTTCAGACTGAAAAACTTGCGGTCTGTCGGCAATGTTTAATGATATTCAGGCAATTTCCACAAGTTAGGATGTTTGTACTTTTGCAAAATGAAAACAATGAAAGTAGAATTTATTTCCGTTAGTTGAAGGGAGCAGGTTCATTTTATGTTTGATCCCTTGAATAATTTGATCTGGTGAAAACTTAATCTTACGACTGCAGGGTACCTGTGGATCAATCTCAGGGCCAATATTTTGGGGCTTCGAGTGCAGACAGCAGATATCTGGTCCAAGACTTTAACAGATTCTGCTTATTCAAATGCTGAATCTGTTTATAGAGATTAACTGTGGATAGACTTCTGTAATAGAGTAAGTTATTACATTTCTTGAATTGATTTCTGGAAGGATATGATTTTGTGTGATAATAATAATCATACGACTGTAAAAAAAAAAAGGGTCGATCACCAAGTAAATTCTTGGAAAAGATATGATTACAAGAAATTGTCAGAGAAAGATTTAGTATCTGGACGGTGGAGTGGTGGTTAGCACTGTGTCTGTGTGGAGTTTGCATGTTCTCCCAGAGAGTGCGTGCGTTTTCTCTAAATCGACCATAGGTGTGAATATGAGTGTGAATGGTTGTTTGTCTCACTGGGATCACTGGTCCACCCTTTTGCCCAATGTCTGCTGGGATTGGCTCCAGCTCCCCCCATGGCGCCCCTATAGATAATGGATGGATGGATTTATAGGAACTCTGATAAACAGAGCAGATGAAAATGTTACCCGATGCCACTAACCTGTCAGAATGCTTCGGAGAGGAGAACAAAAAAAGAAGGATTTCAAAGGCTGGATGCTGGGAAGTGTCAGAGATAACTAGGTGGGTGCTCCCCTCAGACACAATTACCGTGATCCTTCAAAGAGGTGCCACGCTGTCTTTGCTGAGTCAGAACACCTCCACCAGCCTCCCACTACCAGCACTAAGGTTTGCTGCTCACTGTTATAGCTGCCTGAATAATGTTCCTTTTATGATTAATGTTTTACAGACAAATAGAGATTAGAAAATAGTGGATTCTTCTTTGGGTCATACCTCACCCCTCCACAACATTTCATAGAAATTGGTGGAGTCGTTTTAGCGAAAACCTGGTGACAACATTGAAATATCTCCTCAAGCAGATATTTCAAAATCAAAACGATGAGCTGGTTGATTGATGCCACAGGTTTGCAGGTTTGTTTGAGGTCAGTTTCCAATTTAACTCCCATCCATCCTCCTCTCATAATTTGTGGCAGCAGTCTTAAAAGCATATTTTCGGGTTGAATCAGCTCAAAATGTTTTACGATGTAATAAATCGTCTCAAGGAAACATAATGTGACAGCGAGTCAGTTGAAGCCCCCAGTTCGCGGCCACAAACAACATCACGGGATTTGGGGTGAGCTGAGAGACGGTCGACTCATTATCTCAACACAAAGTCTTTGGCGGAGCAGAGCAGCCGTGTGATTCTCCAGCAGAGAATCGTGCAGCATGAGAATGGTGCCAACATGAAATATGTAGGAAACAGCGGCAGGACATGTTATTCAGGTCCTTTTGCAAAATGATGTTCACTCACTCTTTAGCATGAAAACTACTGCATCAAATATGCACAGGATCAATATGTTGGATCACAAAAGCACTTTTTAAAGTTAAGTTAGATGAGAAAAAAGGAAACAAGATCAAGACTTCCTTTATCTATATTATTAATATATCACATCATATATAGATATATTACATTAAAATAATTACTGAAACAACCTTTGATGTGCTTTCATCATAAAAACACGTCAACCATTAGTTTCTCTTCATGGACGCAATTATGTTTTCATGAATATCATGTCAGCATGTAAATCCAGTCAGAGGAGGAATATCAAAGATGATTTTTTTCATTACATGAATTTAGCCGTTTTAACTTAATATACAGAATATTTATGGTGAATAGGGAATGAAGGGATCGAGAAGATGTGGGAGTATTAACATGGACAACAACTCGTAGTCATGCTTATCACTAACCTGACATTTAGGAGAAATATGCAGTCTGATGTATAGACTCAGCGGAGCTCACACTGCCTTCAGAAGATAAAGGAGATTATCAAAGTGAATATCAGCTGAGGATCTCAAAGAAGTGCTTTTGATTTTTTTTTATTTAATACAAGATTTACAGAAAATGCATCATGTAAAGTGGGTTCATATCTTTCTTTTGGGAATATTCATTCATATCTTGCACCATATTGTGTGACCGCACTGTCCTGTTTTATCCGTTTCATGCTATTTAAACTAAAATTTTACTCTTTAAAATCTTGTATCTTTCTCCACATGGAGGCCATGAAGCTGTACTATTGTAAAGTAACAATATGTCGTAAGAGATAAGGCAATTCATGCAAAAATTTATTCTAAAATTCATCTGAAGTTAATGCCAGCAGCCTGAATTAGCCAAATCAAGTTGATATCCTTATTTTGGTCATGTGTAGGTTGATTGCTGGTGTTTTTTCCACCAACCAACCGACATGCTACTGCCAAAAGGTTTCCCTCACCCTCAAATGTGAGCCAACAAAGACAGTGTGCCCAGGAAAACCAAAAGAGGAAACATTTCAAATTACTGTTAGCTGCTAAGCTCTTAACAAGCCTCCAAGTTTACTTCTCTTTTGATATGTGGTACTATTTAAAGGACCAGTATGTATGATTTAGTGGCATCTAGTGGTGAGGTCGAAGAGTGCAACCTCACCTTTCCTCTAACCATTAATTTCCGATGCAACATGGCGGACTCTGTGAAAGAGGACCAGCTCCCGATGTAGATATTAAAGGCTCATTTGAAAACTCTCAGTTTCAGGTGTTTATACACTATTGAAGACATAACACTCAGTATTACATAGATGCCCATAAATCCTACACACTGGTCCTTTAACTTCCAGGTTCACGTGCGTCTAGCCCTTCCCTCTTTACTCTCACATGTCCGTCCACACCACTTCCAAATCTTAAAAAAACATGGTGATACTGAACCCACTCTGTAATTGCTATCATGTGAAGATAGCTGACAGTCTGGCATTCGGAGCCAGTTTCTTGACAAGCTGATTCACAAATGAGGCAATTGGGCAGAGTGCTGCTCTGGAGGAGTTCCATCCATGCGGGTTAAGAGATAGTTTGGAGAGTGGAAGTCGGCCCTTAGTCAATCCACTTAAAGGAGGATTAATGCCACGATACTGAAATGTGGTAATGCCCACCACTGACTGTTAGAGTATTTGTTAAAAGGCATAACTGTCATGAGAGATAGAGGTGGTGTCCGTTTGTGCCGGTGCTCACTGATAGAATGTGAGTTTAATGTCCTACATTCATCAGAAAATACAGTAGAAAAAAACCTCTACTGGACAAATGTTGAGCCTTTACTGAGACGTATGGGTATTATTTCAACTCTATAATTTGTTGGTGCCATTGTTTGTGACATTACTTTATATATTTTACGGAGCTCATGAAGGGGAAAGGGCAAATTATTCAGCACTTTGTATTGAGTGTTCAGAGATTTGCATTCACTGCAGCTGTCCTGTCTGTCCTCTCTCCCAGATGACCCCACTGTGCAAGGCCTGGACAAGTCACGGCATCTACAAACAGGGGAGATGATCATAATCGTGGTGGTCTTGGTCATGTGGGCAGGTACGTTTTTTTAGACTCTGTCTTGTTAATAAGAATTTCAAAATTAAATAAGAGCTTTTTATGCATACATTTACAGCAATAATTGGGAAAATTCAATAAAAAATAAAAATTGGCCAATATGAGCCTTTCACAGATGTAATGGTATCGGCAAATAAAAAAATAAAAAATCCACTGCATCCTGGTGTGTACTGGAATTTTTTATTTTCTTATTCTGATCAATCCTGAACCAGCTGGCACGCAGAAAACACTCCTGTGCATGGGGAGCTTCTGCTTTTAGATCAGCTTATGTGCTTACATCTGCTGATACGCACCAATGTGAAAAGCTTTTTTACAGATGAATGAACGATGCAGAAAAGATGTGGAATTGTGTGTAGAGTTTAGTTTTCTAATTCAACCTCTATATATTTGGTTGTATTTGTGTTTTCCTTTTTTAGTTTTTGATAATATCAAGTCTCAAATACATTTCTATCTTAGAAATCACAGACATTTTTCTGATATATCAGTAGCAGTTTTTTTTATACCTCCTAATATCAGTATTGGCTCCCATAAAATCCATATTGGTCAGGGTCTGAAAACAATGTAAAGTATTTCCAAGCAACAATCACAGTTTTAGCCTCATTTCAATCAAGATTTGAAGGCAGGTGTTGGGTGTCAGTCAAATCCACACAGGCTTGATAAAACTGATCAGCTTAGTTTTAAAAAAAATTCTCCATCTAAGTCACCTTATTACATTCATTTGATGTGCAATACTGATAGTGCTGTCTCTATGGCAACCATACGCCTCCAGTCCTTCAGGGTGACACATGCTCTTCCAAAGGTTATTCATTTACAGGTTTTTAGATCCATTCAAGCCTAATAACTATAAATTCAATGTCAAGCATCAGACCTTATTGATATTGATGACATTAAAATCCGGCTTCATAAGCACAAAGATAATGGGACCTGTCCACTGGAACAGCTTCTGTCAGCCTCGATGATTAAGACTAAAGGTGCACACATGACGGAGGTTTCACACTGTAGATGATCTTGTATATATCAATACGTTGATGCACCAGTCAATGAGACACTAATAAACAAGACCAATAGGATCCTTATTGAGTGGAAGTCCCTAAAACCCGAACAACACACACTTGAAGAAAATGAATCCTGCATCTCCGAACCTCTTGTCCCTTTAAGGCTTCTTTCACAACGCCGATGTGGAAGCAGCATCACGTTTTTTTGTTCAGAGCATCTCAGCGTCTCCTCCTTCGAGGGAGCGTCTCCTCCTTCGAGGGAGCGCGCTGATTAATGAAGTGTTGAGGCACAATCGGAAGTGGCGTGTCTGACAGGCAGCCAGGAGCAGGGCTTCCCACCCCCGAGCCCCGAGAGTGAGATGTTAAATAATACTAATGAGAGAAAGCAAAGCAGCGCGGAGGCAGCGAGGAGTGGGATGATGAAAACACCACATGCGGCGTTCTTCATCACCCACTGCTCATTTGCAGCCGGTCCCAGTTTGAAAGCCAATTTACCTCACTTCATGCATTGTACTAGGCGTCACCTTTGAAGGCTCATAATCTACAAATTATAGTTGGTTTATTTCTCCTATTTTCTGTTGCTTAGACTCGGCCTGGAAATGTGGATGGAATTAAATAGTAATAAGGTAACATGAGCTAATCTCACCTACCGAGTATTAAGCAGCTTGAAATGTGCTGAAGAGCCTCAAAACATCACTTTCTCTGCAAAACTATGTGATTTATGTTGATATCCTGAGGGGAAGTGACAGCTTATTTCGCTCGCCCATTAAAACAACATCACAATAAAGCGTAAACGCAGACAAATCCCATCTAAAATTACACAATCGCTGCTGTAACTCAAGCGTGAAACCAACAAACCAGTGTACGAGTGGAGGTGGCTGACACCAACATGCTCTCAGCTACGGAGACAGTGCAGCTGCAGGATTGCAGAGTTCTTATATGATGCATGAATAATGATTAATGAGTGAATTACCCTCTATGCTTCTCAGTGTGTCTCACAGCTCCCTGGGTCTCATTACCAGAGCTACACAACAATTTCTGAATATTTAATGTCCCCATAGAAATTCATAACCTCAGTGGAGCAGAGAAGTGTTTGGTGGGCATTGAGTGCTCATCCAAACTGAGGGCTGAACCGCACCAGGCAGATTGCAAAACGCAACAAAAAGCAAACTCTGTGGAGAATTACTGTCTTCCCAACTTTCAGATAAAGGCCCAGACGTCACACTCCCTCGGGAGCAGAATTCCATTATCCAACAAGGCCTTTCAACGTGCGTGGCAAGAGGAAGCGGCGACACGTCTTTGAGTGACAGTTGCTGCCTCATGACTGATTTCCTATCTTTCTCCCTGTGTGTGTGTGTGTGTGTGTGATGCACGTGTATCCATCCCCTCGCCACCTTGCCAGCCGTGATTGCCCTGTTCTGCCGGCAGTATGACATCATCAAGGACAACGACTCCAGCAACAGTAAGGAGAAGCCCAAGCCGTCGTCGGAGAGGAGCACGCCGGAGCATCACAGCGGGGGTCTGCTGAGGAGCAAGGTGAGTGAGAGCACCTCTGAACCGCAGGCTCGCGTCACACAAGCACTTTTAGAAATTTTTGCCTGAATGAATTTCGTATTGAAAACATGCGCACCAGTCTCGTCCATGCGTCCCTGACACAAGATTGAGTCCGGAGCAGATTTCTTTCAAGCAGCTGCCGGTGCTCATAAGCGGAGTCTGTATGCGACAGCTCTTTTTTATACCATCTATATGAATTAATGCCCTTAGATGTGCTCAATGTGTCTCGTGTTGAAGGACGGTTAATGTCTCTCCGTCAATTCTACAGGATAACGTGCTGTTTTTAACACCTTTTACAGCAGAATCCATTTCCTGCATTAATGTTGTCTAATCGACGGTTTGTGTTAAGACACATTGTGCTGAGCAAATGCAAATCTTTACAAGGTGCCACCATCACAGGCCTCTGGATCATCAGCTAGTTATCAGCGATTTGAGATGGGGAACGTTGAAAGTATCGTACCAGAGGCTTGAAAGTAACGTAACTTGGGGAAAATGATCATGCATGAGTCACATCCAAGAAAACAACTTTCAAAAAACAGCCAATATTTAGATGGGCGAGTATTGGCTGGCAAGACGTCACGGGATAAAAAAGTAAATGGTCTGTATTTATATAGCGCTTCTTTCTTGATCAATCACACACTGTGACCGGTTCCGTGTCTTGCCCAAGGACACTTCGGCACACGTAATGGAGGTACACGGGATTGAAAAGCCAAGTTTCTGATTAGTGGACAACCCACTCTACCTCCTGGACCACAGACGCACTCAAGAATCCAGTAATAAACAGACACATATTCACGTACATCATCACAAAAAGAGTAAACTTAGAATGAATCCATATTTTACCATGCTGATTATTATAATTACTGAAACTATAACTGAATCATGAAATGATTGTGCTTTTTGGGAATTGTGGCATTATTGATTGTATAGAGGTATTGAACTGGAATGAGTCAGTTGGCCAGAAGTCTTTGCCCATCAAGGGAGCAAACATATTTTTATGGTAACTATATGTATATGTGAATGTAGGTTAAATGTGTCTGTGTACTACAGCAAGTTATGCTATAAGGTCAAACAAATAGTTTGAATCCGTCTGTAAAAATGTTTACGTTTAGTTTTAAAGGCCTTTCAATGGATGGACATTGAAAGTTAACTGTAGCCAAAGGCTGTGATGCATTGCATTGGATAAATGTTCTGCAATTCTCTATACACACTGCATCTCTCTCTCCCTGTCAAATACACATTAGATGAAATGAAATGGTGCCGTGAAGCATCCGCCTCTTTGGCACCTCATAGCTGTAAACTTGCTTACGCTGGATATGTTGCACATCTGTGATATAAAACTCGATCAATGCTAAAACCCCAATATTGTCCAGGTAGTCTTGGTAACGTCTGGTGTTCGCCACAATTTAGTTTCAAAAGGAGGCATTCAGCTGTGACAAAGGATCTCTGGGATGGCTGTGTGCTGCCAGCTCGATTGAAAAGGCTTTTTAAGAAACAATGGTCGGTATGTTGCACAACCAGGTTCTAAAATAAACCTCTGCACTGGCTCAGGAAAAAGCTCCCAGACCCTTCTCTCCGGTGCTTTATACTTTATACACATTCTCCTGTTATTAGATTACTCTTCTACACATTCTCCTATAAATTAGATTAACAGCAAGCAGCCGTTTCCTCGATTAAAATGCAAAACATAAATTGACATTTATTTGATTAGCAAATGCAGTTTGCATGTGAAGAAAAAGGAAAAGAAAAAGAGAGAAAATACTTTTTCGTATTAAATCTCAATGTCAAGTCAAGGACAATAGATGGCTTTGGAAAACATATTAAATTCATATTATGAAGATTAAACTTTACATTACTTTAGACTTTGTTTTATAGAAATCACTCTCCAATAAACGTTCTGTATGCTTTCCTATTTTAATCATTTTTAATGTTTAATTATAACGTTTTATTTTATTACTGTTTGTCTTAAACTATTTCCTCTTGTTTGCTTTTAAACTATTTCCGATTGTTTGCCTCACATTTCTCATGTTCAACTTGTAAAACACCTTGTAACTGTGTCTTGAACGGTTCTATATAAATGAAGGTTATTATTATATAAGTCAAACAGATGTAATCACAGGAATCTCTTGCTCCACCAAACCTGTCGTTGCTGCAATCAATCTACGTCCCTGTGATGGAAAATATAAAGTCAAGTAACTGATGGAGCTTTAAGCGTGTGCAACATTCCTTTTAAAAAGTGCCGCAGAGCAGCAGCCAGATGCATAAAGGCCCGAACCAATCGATAATTGAGGTCACTTGCAATGGGCAGGCTCGGATTTAAAGTAGCAACATATTGAGTTCTGTGGTTTGAATTAGCTGAGGTCCAGTCGTCGTAACAGTTCTCCCTGTGTGGTCTAATCTCTCTGCTCCTCATTATGTGGTCTGATGTTGATGTGAGGTTTCTGTTGAAGACTGTTACTGGTCTAAGTCAATAGTGCTGTAAACTGAGCTCAGGCTCGAGGCAGTAAAAGTGTTTTAGGTGTTTATAATGGAGAGAATGACCAGAGTGAAGCAGAGAGGATGTACGGAGACAGTTTAATATTTTAAAAGTAAATGTCCTTTGACCTAGAGGACTTAAAAATGATTGTACGATTATGCAATAACTAAGAAATACATTTATTGAACTTCACTCTCGATGTGATACACAGTGCTTTTGATATACAGTATTAAGAAGTTTTCATTTTTAATTTGAATAATTTTATAAGACGTTACTGCAATTCTACCAGGCCTTTTAAAACACATAAATATTTCATAATTTATATTTATCACTTCAGTACGAGTCTACACCATAGCATAAACCAATGTGAGTATAATATATATGAATTTTTCATACTGACGATACCTAAATCTTACAGTGTTTGCAGCTCATGCATTTTTAATACCACTACTGGTCTCATTGCTCTACTCAATCTCCTCAGGCAGATGCGCTGCTTTTGCCATCTATAGAATTTAAGTATTTGTTTGTTATAGAAGAAAAAATAAAGCTTGAGCTGTGATGTTTTTCATCCGTCTCATCTCTTGCAGTTTCATCCCTCGGTGCCGTCTATAAACATCATAGAAGTCTGAGAAGAAGGACGGGAGATCGGACCTTTCTCCTTTCATCATCAAAGCATCTTCAACCTTTCTCACCGACGAGCGGGAGAACAAAGCTGATCGAGGGAAACACAAACTTTCCTCGAGTCAACATTAGTGAGGGAGGTTGGCAAAGACTGTCTTACAAAAGACACACATGCATGTACATAAGATTTATAGAAAAACACTGAACTTCAAATACAAAACCCATCCAACGATCTTGTAGGAATCTACTCAACCACACACACACACACACACACACACACACACACACACACACACACACACACACACACACACACACACACACACACACACACACACACACACACACACACACACACACACACACACACACACACACACACACCGTACAGTAGCTCTAGCAGAAAAACCACAGTGCATCAGTTAATGTTAACCCACGGAGCAGTTAACATTGAGGTCTCTACCAGGTGCTTGGGGTGTTTCTTGCAATAGAAAAACACACAATGCAACCTGATCATATCTGGGAGGCCGGTCTTCATGACTTTGAGTGTATTTTTGATATTGGCATGTGCAATGAGACGCCACGTTCACCTGTTACAGACAAAGCAGCTCCATATGAATCAACTTTTTCCCCATTGAAAGTAGCATATATACAAATACTCTCCTATCTGAAATGTATGATATTGCCTGACTGCAGATTTTTATTCAGGAGGGAAAGCATCAGAAATTCATCTGTAATAACTACAACCGCTTAATTTATTTTTCTTCCCAAGTATTCAAATTAAAGGTTCAGTGTGTAGAATTTAGTGACATCTAGTGGTGAAGTTGCATGTTGCAGGTGAATAGTGTTTAGTTTGTCCTGATTCGACTATTGTAAAAAATATGGCGGCCTCTGTAGAGAGGACCCGCTTCCGATGTAAATATAATGTATTCAAATATAAAGGCCCATTCTTGGGTAAAGTAAACAACAATTCGTACATTTGAGATGAAACGCACGATTGAAAACATCACTAGGATTATTTTATATTCAATTTCTGCCAATAGATCCCTTTCACTTAAATCCTACACACTGGACATTTAAAACTATTACATACATTTATTAAACATTTCATACATGACAAACATGACTGTACATATTCCATTCATTTGCTAAAGTTGCATGCAGGTCATTTGCCTGTAGAATAGCATTTGATGTGCGCTCTAAGTTAGATGCCAACAACGGAGGAATAAAAAACGACCGCTGTTCCGTGATACTGTTAATGTTTTATTCTCTGCCCTTTAGAAACAGGAAACCATCTCTTATACCCCAGTGTTTCATTTTAGATCTTGTACATTTCCCGGGAAATTGTATTACCTGAAGTGTAAAATAAAGCTTCTTTTTGAATGTGCCATTACTAAGTTGCTGCTAATGAAACAGGATTTCTGTCTCTGAAACACATTTATCACCTACATGTGTGCGCACAATGCATTAAAAGCCTGGCCAGAAAACTGCACTTCATGCACAATATGCTTGTCGGGCTTCATCGCAGAAAGCATATAGCAGGAAGTCATTTCCAAATTAATTAATATGGTAACAATCTTGTTAAAAGGAGTGTAAAACCTTCATTTTTTTAGGTAAAGATGCATACGGTGCATTAAAAGTAAATCCTTGCAGCCACATCCCCCAGATTACACCGGACATCCTCTAATCACACCTTTGTGCATGTGACACCTGTAGCCACCGCAGCAACACATTCAAAAACTCCATTCATCCAAAGCACCATTCACTGTATTTCTATTAAATGTCCCCCAACCTCTGTAACCTTTAAAGCGTATTTCTGCAGCACCTTCAGAATGTCACAGTAGTTGGACCTCACCTCTTAAAATCATTTTACATTATCTAATAGTTCCCTTTGGGGATTCTTTTCATTTCCTCTATATATCTCATAAAATTTTTTTTTAAAAAAGAGTTCAAGGTACTGTTCTTCACTCATACTGTTGAGGTGTTTTCAGTCATGAACTCAGGGTGTAACGAGGCAGAATGTAACGTATTCATTTTGCTGCGGAGATCTAAAGTTTTTCTTTACAGCATATCGATACTAGCGTTGGCCCGTATCACCAAATGCTCTCTTGTCATCTTTGTCAGAGTCTTTTACGTGAGATATTTGTTTTCTCTTTTGCGGAAGATCTCCTGCTGTGTTCTGCCATCGGCTCCTCTGGACTTTCAGCGGACATTTGCTTAGGTTCGACACCACGGGGGGAAAGCTACGTGAAACTAAATGGGATTGTCTTATGATGTAAGGGAATACAGGCAGGAACTGTGAGGACATAAACTTCAGTTCAAGAGGTGGATCTCTGGTCAGATTGACGACAGGCTTTCTTGGAGCTTTTTCTGTGATTTAACCAGGATAAATATCAGTGAAAATCTATGTGAGTAGGGCTGATATTAGTCACACTAAGTTTTTTCCTATGGTTCACTAATAACAAATATGTTTGTATGAAGTTACAATTTGTTTGATAATACATCCTCTTTCAGTAGCTAAAGGGCTGCCATAAAATCTAAAATTGCAGTTCTCTTAGCAACAGTATAGGTTTATGTATCCATGACTGGACGTTATGAAACAAAATGGTCTTCTGCTACTTTACAGAACTAATTCTAAAAGCCATTTCACCTGGACGTTCCTAATTAAAAAAAAATGTAATTACGCAGAAGAATACAGCTCATCTAAAAATAGAAAGTAATTACTGCTTCCTGGGGATTAATTGGTGATAATGTTGTCGTCCCTCCTTCAACTCGCTGCAGAGCGTCGTCCCATTAGTTGCTCAGGTGATTTATGGGACGTTGTTAGCGCTGAGACAAGCCTCGGTTCAATTTGAGATGTGATTCAGAGATCTATATGTACATAACCCTGTGTCTAAAAATAAATCCAAGGTTTTACACAGGGAGTCCACTTTCATTATTGCAGCACTTGGCCGGCGTGTTTCCATGTGCAGCAAATATTAGCAGCCTCCCCTGCTCTCCATCTGTGCGTCGTGCGTCCCTGCCTGCGGGTAATGGAGCGGAGAAACACAGAAGGACAAGAAAGGGCCCTCGCGTTTAAGCTCATTACAGGTTTGTTAAAGTTGATGACGGGTGCTGTGTCCTAAAATCCTGGTTTTATAAATGAGGACATTTATCCTGGTGGGAAACGTCCCATCGCACTTTTACAGACCTCTACATGTGCTAACTATTGTGCACACCTGTAACTAAAGCTGCAGTAGGTCAAATGGTCTTAAACTGCTTAAACTGCAAGGACTGTCTTTACCTTCTTGAGCCACTTTCTATAGATTCTCAGTATCAAATTATACGACCATTACCAACACAATATGAAGCCGTTAGAGCCGTGTCGAACGCCTTATCAGTACGTAATAAGCCATTTCTAAATTGTGCCGAACGGCCTATTAATAATTAATTGCACACTTGTGAATACTAAGTGAGCCGTTCATTCGAAAGATCCCAGGACACCCGAGACAAATTAGAGACTGGTAATGAACATATTGCCCCAAAGTTTAACAAGAATTCAGCATCTAATGATTTGTGAAGTCTATAAAGAGAGGATATATGAGAAGAGGTTAAGAGGGAAATCGGTATTTTTCTATGCTGTTTAGTATTTTTCCACCACAAAATATATCTGTGCTATATTTAATGTTTATGGAGCCCCCAAAGGGTCATAGCGAGATTATTTATTTAGGATTACTTTTGCATTCTCTCGCAAAACTATTTGGGACCCAACGGGCCGAGCCGGGTTCAGACGAGTACTTCTGATTGGTATTCGGGTTTGGGTTGTTCTGGGCTGATATCTTAAACCACAAATGTCTGTATTTGGGGCGAATTAGCAACTCAGCTTCTATGTGCAGCATGCAGTAACTGCATCAGGCTCGGGTTGGGTTCCGCCACTGTCATGCAGTTAGTGACCTAAGTGATCTAAGGAAGCTACATTCAAATCAACAGTGCTGTCCACTTGGGGTCAGACCCGATTAGCTTCCTCTCAAGTTTGGACGGATCGAGACAGAAAAGTGAGGCCCAAACCTCAAACTACATATGGCTCAGAAGGAATAGAAGAAAACTATTGTGATGTAACACAAGTAGTCCTAACAAAAAGTTAAATCTTGCCGTGACTCTTTGGGGGCTCTGTAAATGTATACGACCAGAGCTGGTATAACTGCAGAAAACCCTTTCCTTTATTATCTCTCCGATCATTACAGCACTTTATGTCATTTTTTAAAATTGAACTCCCACGTTTTCCCACCACGGGGTTCAGCCGGTTACTGCCGACTCTGCAGGTAGTCTGCGAAGCTCAGATCTATCAGACAACAAAGCACATTTCAGGTGGAGAGAAGCTGACTCAGCGTTCCCAGTAGATCCATTATACTGATAAGAATAACAAAATAAAGCGAATATCCATTGCATTTTAAAATATAAAAATGTGAACTGACGCTGTAGCTGTTGCCTCACATGAAACAACACCAAATTAAGCTCCGCACTCCAGCGAATTCTCTGTTAACATCAAAGTGGTGTTTTTACGCGGCTCCACTTTGCTGCTCACTGAAGGCCGGACTTGTTTATGTGGACGGGCCTGGCGCTCCACACAGTCTTTGATCACTCACAGATACAAGACGCCGCGGTCCCATTGAGCTTTCTGGATAGTTCGGTCCCTCCAGGCTCGGACAACAAACGCTCACAGTCGGACGGATCTTTAAAAGGGCAGCTGAGGCACCAACTTTCCAAATGGATTTCACACATAATATCCACAACTTTTCTCCTCAACAATAACTGTTGTCTAAATAACAAAGGAACTTTGGACCAAAACCATCATCTTCTCACCTCAGGACGGAGGAAAATCAAAATGTCCATTAAAGTCATGACAATGAGCTTGCTACAACAAAGGTATCTGTTGTCTAGCTATGAGCGATGACTCCAGTAGCAGCACACACACGGCCTGTGCCAGCGGTGCAAACAGCTTGTGACGACCCCAGTCTTGTCCACCAGGAACCTCTGGAGGCAAGTTGGTTGCGGGGTCCGCACAGCGCCCACCTTTAATTGGAGGGTGTTAACTTTTCCATCATGACGTAAATAAATGTCCCAAACAGCTGACTCATAAACGTTGGCCCTGAAAAGTTTTTAAAATAATAAACTTGATATTAAAACCAGGATTAATGCACTTAATCAAAAAAAAGACATCTATGTGCTGCAAAGACAGTGAGATATGATAAAATCTTTTACCACAAATGCTCAATGACATCACCATTCTTCACCTGCCACACAGATCGAAATACAATCGCAACCCAGAGCAAGATTACAGCGGTCACAGTGAAAATGTAATATGCTGCTACCACTTCATTATATACTGTATAAATATGTAAATTCCCACAGAAGAACTCGTATTGAGATTTTATTTTTTTAAACAGAGGAATATGACAAGAGGTGGTCGGCTGCACCTTCTATCCGTTATTTAACTTTTCAATCAGACATGAGCGATGGGCTGAGTGAAAAGACGATATCGATGTGATTGTGTCGGAGCGGGCGGCCAAACAAGAGAATGCCCTCGCTGCTTGCTTTTGATCGACCGCAGTGGAGCTGGGCAATGTCCGAAGGGGGAGAAGGGAGCAGATCTAATTTCATGTCTGCACTGAAATGTTTCTGGACACATCAGCAGAAAGTCAGGGAGGATTTTTGATTTGCTACCGAAAGACGCATCTCGATCACATCGTCTGGCGCTAAAATAAAGGTTCGGCGCGATGACTTTGTTTGTAAAAAGTTGTTTATTATGCATAAATATGTAACAAACCAGAACAGTTTCCAAATGCTGTACAAATCTTTACACAGTTCAGGACAACTGCTTGTTCATTCACAAATTGCTATCGTAGTATTACAACACGGTTGGGAACCCACTAATTGCATAGATAGAAAATAAGCACCTTGTTGGAAACGTAAACCGATACTGTAAACGTCAGTGGTTAAGTTGGGTTGATAGTAGCTTATATGAAGTTTCTCCAGTCAACATCTTTGTTTTTTACCAGCATCAAATGTTTTCAGTGTCTCAGACCCTCACGGGGGGGTTTGTATCCAGTGGACTCTGGACTCAAACTGGCATTTTACAACTCTACGTGCAGGTCTGTGCCCCCCTCCCAGACAGGAAGCTCATCATGGTACTGGGTACATGGAGCAAGTATTAGAAGTATTAGAAGCTCGATCTGGGCCATTACATCATGTGTACAAGGTGTTTGTTTGATTCTAAATAAGGATCAAAAGTGGTGCAGGCAGCAAAATCCAAATATTACCTCCACCAAGGACCTCTGTCTGCTCCTTTGTTGATTTGTTTGTTTCTAAGCAACATGACACAAAAACTACTCAAAGCATTTCCACAGCGCAATTGATTTGAAATGTTGTGTAGGGGTGGGGCTTGAGCAATGGAGGAACCCATTACATTTTTGGTGCAGATCCTGATCAGGGGGAAGAGCCAGGATTTTTCACTTTCTTTCCTTTGCATTTTTCCACATTTTCATTGTTTTGGCACATTTAGGGAACCTATACCTATGTGTGTGTACAATTTGGTGCTCATCATGGTACTGGCTACATGGAACAATAGTTGGATCTGTGCAGTTAGATAATTTTGTTCAACTCTCAATAAGGATCCATAGTGGTGCAGGCTGCAAGATCTCATTATTACCCACCCCGCTGTTTTCACCATTTTCCCAGGGAATTAAATCCTGCATCCTGAAGCCACAAATCAGTGTGTACAATTTGGAGCAGCTTGATTGAATTTAAGGACTTGAACTAATGACTGTTGGGCCTTGGTGGAGTTTTGTGCTCTACTGAGTACCAAGTATCCCGTTTGTGTTTGTTTGGAACGGATTGGTTGAAAACTATATTTACTGTAAGTTCAATATATGCAAGTGCAACTTATAGATAATTTTGTACTATTGTCCAGTTCAGTTTGTTGGTTGTCATGACTGAAAACCAATGCTGAGTGTGAGAGCTTCTGGACAGCAGCCCATCTCCAGGAGCCTTGAATCAGTGAAGCATCCGCACTTGAATCAATCAGTCAGTCAATGACGAAGCTGAAAGGATGAGGAAATATTGCAAAACATAATTTCTACTCATGAGGAAAGATGCTTGAGAGACAGATACAATCGATACTGAAATGCAGACGTGGATTTAGATCAACTATAGACATGCTGGGAGCTATTTCTGATACCCAAACAATACGGGGCAGGATTTCTTTCCAAAAAAAACAAAGTTGGCGTTTCAGCCAGTCAGGAACGAAAACAATGCAATTAAGCTTCATGGCATAACCTGATAAGCCATCCAATTATTCTGCAGCGGGTGTCATGACAACACCACCGAGTCCCCACCGTCTCCCGCCGTCACAATCATTCTCAGTCATGATCCGATGAATACAGAGAGAGGGAGCTCTTGATAGAGAGCGTCGTCTAAGTGGTGGATACAAATATTTTTCAATAGTCGAAGCACAGCAGCAATTTGTCTGTAATATGATTCGCGACGACAACGTGAACAGCGTCTATCTATGGGGATTTGTTTTTGTTTTTGTTTTTGTTTTGGGGGGGGGGGCTTACCAATTCAAGAGTTGCCAACGCTAGTTTGAAAAAATAAAGAAATAAAAACCACATACAATTAGATTTGTATAAATTGTCTAACCTAAAGCAAAACATACAAGCAATGTAGACATTCACATATCAACAAGTGATAATTATCATTAAAAACAACGACCTGTGTGAAATCCTACTTCATTTACAATACATACAATATGCATACATATGTTACACAGCTCCGACATTGAAAAAATACAGCATATACGGAAATAGGTTTCTTTTATTTGAAATGTCTGGCCTTGTTGTACCGTTGTCTTTATAACCGGTCTTCATCAGCGCAGCATTTACAGACTGTGGCAGCGAAATTATAGGTGCGAGATTGTTTCTGCTGCAGTGTTTAGTCTTGAATATGAGTTTTCTTTATATCACAAACCTGTTGACACTGACAAAGTGAACACACCAATAGATTGTCCTGATCAGTGATTTATCTACAACAGTAAGGTTGTGAGTTTGCATTTTATCTTATTTAAATGTATTTGATGTAAAACCATCTAAAAATGTGTTCACCTTAAATGGGCACTCCACAGATTTTACACATCAAGTTGACTTTACTCATCATGTTTAGTCCAACCATAGACTGTGTATATAAAGATGGACGACGCATCTCCCCTTCCCCCCACAGAAATGAAGCCACAGAGCCGGAGGCTGACGAATACACACTCTCGGCCAATCGCGAGTCACTATCAGCTGTCAACCATGATGTTTTCGCCTGGTTTTTGTAGCAACAAATACCTTAAAACCAACTTAACGGTAAAAAAATAACACTTAGACCAGTTTGATAAGAACTACCTGATTGGACATGTACTTCGTTGGGCAGGTTAACAACCTATACTGCAGACAGCCACCAGGGGGCGAAGGAGATGCTTTGGCTTCACTTTAGGGGAGCCGTCATGTCGTCCATCTTCATTTACAGTCTACGAGTACAACGCATCCTGTGAAATCTTACGTATGAATTCAGTTTTGGCTCCGGACAAAGTTTAACAATATAACCCTGATGATTTCATAGTGATGTCATCACCACTTGAACTTGGAGACCACAACTTTACAACAACAAGCATTATGGGAAATGTAGGAACAGGGATTTTTGGAGCTTGATCATTAAATTATTTATCTCCTTTATTTATGTTGTTTAAGTTGCTTGTGGCTCAGGAGTTTCTTATGTATGACTCTGTCAAAATGTACTTTCTGACTCTGTGAGAAACATTTCCTTATTTTCCAGTGTTGACTGTGGTTTTCATTACGATGCATTTATGCTGCCATCAATAAGAAGATGACACATGGGTACAGTGTGTCTAATTACTACATCACATGCTGTGTCATTGTCAACAGAAGTGCTTCAATCAGCGCAACACACTCAAGGACAAATGTATAATTCTCTCATTCTCTTCTGACGATGTTTCCTGACGCTGGATCTCGTCCAGTGACGGCAGGAGGAACAGCTGCCAGTCGCATCAGATAAACTAGATCTGAGAGCTCGCACATTTTCAGAGAGTGATGGCAGCCTACAAACACACACACACACACACACACACACACATAACATTTTTTGTTTTTTATGCAAAGTAAATCTTCATCAGGGATTTACAAGTGGAATCCATGTGCTACAGTGTTTTTTTACACATTGTAAAATTAAAAGGAGGAGACTTTGTACAATAGTCATTAGAGTCACTGGATGTCTGGCCATTTTAGGAAGTGAAACATTTCCAATATCAGTATATTGGCCAGTATTCTTATTATTATAAGTGAACCATAGGTTGCCGGTCCATTTGTATTGATATGATAGGCGTTGCTCTATGTTTGATTGTTTCTGTTCATCTGAGTCCGGTCAGGGGGCAACAATTGGAGAATTCAGAAACAAAAACAATTGGAACTTAGATAGTAGATCAACTTGGTACAAAGCATCTTTGCTCTTTGTTTAGATTAATCTATTTATGTATTTTTACCTTTTCTAAATGACCAAAATCATCTTTTCTTTATGTTCTCTACAAGGTTTTCATTTTGACACACATATGTCAATACTAACACATATGTAATGGACCAACATTAGCCAATGAAATAGGTTGTCAGATAATCTTCTGGTTTTTTTTGTTGAAAATGTTCAACAAAAAAATCATCTTCTGTCGTTCATGAACACCAACAATGATTGGTAAAGTATGTATTGAGTGGCATTCACAGAAACTGCAGTTTATGATATCAGGCTTCATTCTGACTCCTCTGCAGCAGCCTCTGAATTTCAAACACAGCCTCTCAGATTCTGGTTATTGCACCAGGGAGCATGTTTATTTTCTGCCTGTTCAGTTGATGTATGATGGGGTTTTTTTAACTCAGGGACTGTGATATAATTTTGTTGTGACAGTGTAAATTGGGCAGTTCTTGAAAAAACTCATTGTTGCAGATTGACTACAGATCCTCTGTGCAGACGTCCTGGGGACTCAGAGCTGCATCGTCAGAGACGGGTTCGGAGCGGGACTCGGCCAGTCTGACAGGGACAGAGAGAGAGAGAGACAGAGACAGAGACAGAGACAGAGAGAGAGAGAGAGAGAGAGAGAGGGAAAACAAAATTGCATTGAGGTCGGAGGCATTAAATATTTACTATTTTCAAAAAGGTTCACGGTATTTTGCAAAAGGTTAAAAAAGCTAAAAGAAAAAAGGTAGTTGCATGTTGGATGATGGATTTACAATGGATAAACACACAGAGTGCAATGTGACGAGTCATGAGTGGCATCAGGCAGGTGGAGAATTACAATACCTATGAGGTCCCTCACATAAACAACAGTCACCATCAGAACACCAACGATAACTTGAGCACAGAAAGAACAAAACTGTGGCTCCACAACTGATTAGTTGATTAAAAGGTTCAGCGTGTAGAATTTAGTGACATCTAGTGGTGAAGTTGCATGTTGCAGCTGAATACCTCTCACCTCACCCTCCCCTTCCAAACATGAAAGAGAACCTGTGGTAGCCTTCAGTTGTCATAAAAACTCAAAAAGTGTTTAGTTTGTCCAGTCTAGGCTACTGTAAAAAACACGGCACCCTCCGTAGAGGGGACCCACTCCACATGTAAATATAAAGTATTTTAATATAAAGGGCTCATTCTCGGTTAAAGAAAACAACAATTTGTACAATTTAGATCATTACACACTCATGAATAAACAGCGCTAGGATTATTTTATATTGAATTTCTGCCAATAGATCCCTTTCACCTAAATCTTGAGCTCTGAGGAGCACGTGAATGCACAGTCAGTCCATTTAGCTTCTGATTGGTTGGTTCAGACACATGTGATCTCTAACAGGATGCAGGGTGGTGGTTGTGAATGTGCTGAAGGTGGACAACAGTTAAGTGCTGCTTTAAAAAAAGAACATTTATCCAACCACCATCACATCGATCTTTCACGTTACATTTATATTAAAAATGTAATGAGTGGGGTAAAGTACTTATAATGTGTGGTTTTGTTACAAGTGAAGTCTTGCACAGATTAAGATGGTTTTGGTTATTTAATGACATCTCTATCCAGGATGGCGTCATGCAACATGCAAACATGAACTGACTGAGCACATCACTCACCGGTGTCCATCTCTACTTCCATGTTGCTGCATGCCGGGCAGAGGACAGAGGAAGAAAAACCATGATGATGCGAATCAAAGGTTAAAATAAGTGAAAACACTCTTTTGCTGAAACTGTTCCCAGAGAGGAGACTTTAAGGAGAAGTGTGCGTGCACGGCCGCGAGTGCTGTCCTTGCTCCGACCATGCATACAGTAAAGAAACACTAAAAGAGGCTTAAACCACAAAAGGAGGACTCTCCACTCCGTTTAGATGAGGTTTAAATTATTTAAGCATCTCCAGTTTATGATGGAGCCAAGAGAGCGGTTACATAATAGTCACTTCAACTCTAAGGTCAACGCTCGTATTAGAAACCTTAAATACAAATCAAACCATTTAATTAAACCCATTTGAAACAAAGTTAATGCCAATGGTGGTTATCACCAATCGTCCTGGTAGCAAGCGCAGAGCCTCCACTTGATGAAAATGCTTCTCTTGGAAAAACTCATTTCTATACAGAGCACACCCCCTGACCTGTGCTCACACACTTCATTAAAAATGATTCTGCTGGTTGTATCACTAAATATACAGCACTGGTAAGGACTCCTAGAGGTGCTACTTGAACCCAAGGGGGAGTGGAAGAGGTTTAAAGTTCACCACTAACCCACAGCAATCTTTAGATTCACATGCTCTTAACAAGGGTGAAAGGGAAGCAGAGAAGGAGCTCATGACGCCTGCTGAGTGGTCTATGAGAGGTCTGTGTTTTTCTGTACAGCAGAGAGAGACTATTAACACTGAGAGAGGCAGCAGTCGTGGAGCTGAGGCCAGTGGAGCACGATCGGATTTCATGTTTGCCGAAATCCAAGACCTCAACCCCTGCTCTGCTGGTCTACAGTCAACGTACATGTTACATTAAATAGGTGCGACAGTTGTGACAACTCAGTGTGATGCAGAACGATCCAGGTTTCGAGACCAATCTCATCCACCACTAACATGCCAACACTTCAGAGCCTGACAGCCCTGCTGACTTCTGCGGAGGAGGTCTCTGGCACTCCCAAAATCCTTCAGCCCCTACCAACAGGATGTCACATTTTCAAGAGTTCCACCTTCCTCCATTTGACAGCCACCCACGCTGGTGGTCAGTATCCCCCCCGTCCCTGCTGAGAGCAGCCCCTTTGATGACCTGCCTTTCTCCTATGATCTCCCGGTCAGCCTCCACACACACACACACACACACACACACACACACACACACACACACACACACACACACACACACACACACACACACACACACACACACACACACACACACACACACACACACACACACACACACACACACACACACACACTGTGTAATCTCTGCCTCTCATTTACCCATTAGCTTTAACCAAAGTGTTTCGTGTTGCAATGCAACAAACTGATCTATTAGCCGCGGGCTAACGAAGCTTTATGATAATAATACAGCACTGCAGGACACACACACACACACGCACAAACACACACACAATCATCTGGTTGTATGAGGACATTGAGAGCCATGCAGAGTGTGCAGACAGTTCCTGAATTGTGTGGCCTACGTCCTCAGCAGTTTGTGCTGCATGTTTAAGAGAGGTTGAGTCTGTCAGAGTGACAAAATGCATGAGATGTTATTAGCATGAAAGTAGATCATCAGAATCAGGCTGTATCTCTATATGCGGCAATCCAGAACATAGACTGTGTAAAAAGATCAGCGATGACTCTCCACTTCCTCCCACAAGCCAGAAATTAAGCTGCAATATCCTGGATACAAACACCGCCCCTTGAGTTTCACCCAATTTTGAAGTCATAAAATAACTATGACCTATACTGCAGCCAGCTACCAGGGGGTGATCTGGAAACTCTGGCTTCACTTATGGGCAGCTGTACTTTCCTCCATCTTCACATACAGTCTATGGTGCAGAATAAGGTTTCTATCCGTCACATGGAGTCCGTACGAGTGAGCTCATCCATGCACGACTTCTGTTGACTCACCATTAACCTGTTAGACCCACATTTTTACTTTGTCTCTGCAGACGTCTCTCGGCCAGGAAGCAACAATTTCACAGACTGTCACACTTTCAAAGAAAATAAAAAGGTGCTGCATTTGTAATCCCGGCTCAAAGGGATGATGCACGCTGGGGCGCCCATCTTGGCTCAGCTCCGTCAGCAGAGGTGGCGGATCATCTCCGCAGTCGTTTCTATTGTCTGCTGCAGTTTGTTTGTGGCACAGCGACCTCTGCAAGAGTTAATGATGCTTGCTGGCTACACATGGTTTCTACAGTTAACTCGGCTTGTTGATGATTTCAACAGCCCAATCACATGTTTCTGTTAAATTGTGAATGCATATTGCAAATTCTGTTACTTTCTTTCCACATTCTATTGTACAGTACAGTTGTGTTTACACTCCTCTCTCATAACTAACAACCGGAGCTCTCTCAGCTGCAGCTGCAATTTAAAAACCTACTATAAAACCTTCAACTTGAAATAAACTATGTATTTTTAAATGCATAGTATCGATTAATTCAGAAATTGATTATAAATGTATAAGAAGAGGAAACGGCATCTGTGACATCAGTCCTTCAGTCAGAAAGTTCCAAAATGCAACTTTGTGAAAACCCCTCGCCCCCCCCTCCCCCTCCCCCTCCCCTTCCGAACCTGCAGGAGAAACTAGAGTGACCTTCGGGTAAAAAGTAAAAGGCCTTCTCTTCTCTTGAGCCAGTGTTTGGTCATGGGTAATTATGCTCTACTTAATTATAAATATAATTATGAATATTAAGAGAGTGAATGATTGTCTCTGTATGTTGGCCCTGCGATACGCTGGCTATTAGCTGTGATTGGCTCCAGCTCCCTCCACAACACTTAAAGCATAAGTGCTGTAGATAATATGTAAATGCATTATGAATATTTTATAATATTTTTGTCGATATATTCCCCCCAAATCCTAAGCACTGGACCTTTAAGTGTTTAGTGTTGAAAATTAGATTCATAAATGAATGAATACTGTATCCCCAGTGTTGTGCAGCCTTGCAGTCATAAGCAAAGGTTACCTTGAGAACGCATCATCGAGTCCATCCTCCACATCCTGTTGAGACATAAACAATATGAATTAATACTCACATCAATTACTTCAAATTACAATCCTGCTGCCCCGTGCATCTCCACTGACTCTGTCGTTCGTCATAACTTTATTATATCTTATTCAAAAGACACATCATTTCCTCTGTGACTGACTGTACAATCTAATCCTGCAAAATACATCATCTTACAATCACCGTGACTGTAACACAATCAATATTCATACACCAATATCCCAGAGAAGGAAAATCATGCACACATGAGATCCAACCTGTTTAAATCCGCCTTGTGTTTCTCTATTTCATTGCTAATGGATACAATCAATTCAAGTTACAGAGGATAAATCATATTTAACCCGATGCAGGACCTATATTACCACACTTGGTAGAAGAGGGGAGTATGGAAGATCAAGTTGGACTGAATTAAAACAGGATGTCTCTCAATGAGGTGAAAATCCTTCAGGGAAATGATGTAACAGTGAAAACAGATGAATTTCTCAATGTGAGTTTAGTCTGTAAGGAAAATATTCTAATGAATATGCTGCCACCTAGTGTTAAACATATGTAAGTGAACTTGAACGTTTAATTTATTAACCGCTGAATTTAACAGTTCACTTATATAGTACCAATATAACTATTGATTAAATTGAAAATGAATGTCTGTTACACGAGACAAGCTAATAGAGGTCACAGTAACATAGCTGTATTTATAAAAAGGCTCATCAGTAATTCATTACAAATTTGTGTCTGATATAGAACGTCTTGCATCTGCATTTATGGAAACACTGACTTAAGCACACGAGGGCTGGGCACCGCTGGGTGTATGAAAAACAAGCAAAACTTGTACTTCTTGATTATTTAAATTAATAAATCTAAATAATTGACATAAAGACGAGATTTAGTGCAGGAGTTTACTTTCGGGACTGTTTAAATTTACTGTTGCTTATGATTTTCTGAGTCATAATCTTAACATAACATAACATACCTTCACATCTGTGTAGATCATTACAATATTGCAGAATTGTTTTGTTGGATACATGCTTGGATTGTGTTAATGATGAAACAACTCCGATGATGAACAGGCAGTGGAAAGAGGCAGGTTTTACAAAGGTTGTTAAGGTTTTTTAAAAACAAATATCTAGACAACAAAAATCAGCTGATCGGAGGCAGATGGTCTGACCTACCCAGGAGTCATGTTTGATCGGCCGCCTTCGAGTGGGGTTACTACGAGGTGAGAGCGAGCTGAGTGCGGCGGAGAAGAAAGGCCGAGACCGGAGTCTCTCCTCCATCCGGACAGGCTTGTGGGCCGCTGGGTGCAGTCGGAGAAGTAAAGGTGTGGACGAGAGGTTGACGGGAGGATGACGAGAAAGAGCGGCGAACAATGGAGGACACAGGAGGTGAGACGGAAAGAGGACAGGAGAGAGAAAAGGGTGGAGCACAGACACAGAACGAGAGAGAGAGAGGAGGAGACTTGTCAGTGTTTTTTGTGGCAAAACTCTAGACCACTGGCACTCGCACCTTAATTAATGTAAATCACGTCTGTAAAACTTTCATACACCTCTCTGAGTTACTCCCGGGGTCCTTGAAGGCTTCACATCAGATTTTCTCTCTGTCCTCGGGCCAGTTCCACCGGGAGCAGAGCACATTTTAATTGAAAGGAGCTGGAAAAGCCAGGCCTGGACCAACAACAATCTGAATGGATGATTAAGTCTCCCTTTTTTTTTAAGACTGTTTGACCCCCTGAGGAGTGTAAAAAAAAATGTGACCTATAAATGTCAAGGCCATTGGAAAGTGCTGAAAAACTGCTGCTCTTCCAAATGACTAATGAGGCTCGAGTAATTAGACGATTGGTTCTACGTGTGTGTGAGAAGTGATTGCGTTAAATTTGTGTGACAGGTCACACTACATTGTACATTGTATTATGCAAGTGGCCACAGCAGCTTTTCAGTTTCTCAGTTCACTGAATGCAATATATCACAGTTCAATATCATTTTTTACAGCAAAACGCCCATAATTGGAAAACATCAAAATAAACACAGGCCAGTTACAATCGCTACAACCCGTACGGCAAGAACAATCTATTTAAAATCAAATTCTGTGATTAGATCATCAACATTTAGAGTAAATTCCTGAGTGACTCAAAGTTAAATGAAGGGAATGGTCTAACCGCTTTTTGTTTTGCCCCATTCCCATCTACTAACATGGGGAATTCAGGATTAATGACCTATACTGTAGCCAAGATACTTTGACTTCATTTTTTGGGAAGTTGTCACGTTGTTCATGTCCATGTGCAGTCTATGTCCTGGAGCAGTAACCACCTGACACATGTGAAACTCTGTTCGAAAAAGAAATGTCTTGCTGTTCCTTATAATGGAAACGATGCTCACACAAGTTACAATCCTTCTTTAGGAGTAAGATGGAGCATCATCAGTTGTTTTGAAGTACTTATCAACACATTGTGTTTGGCTCAATGGTGCCGCCTTTTACTGATATAAACCATGTCCCATATTTGATTTGACACTGTGGGTGAGGACGGAGTGAAACGAACGTACCTGCCGGAACACACTGACTGTCTGTTGTCTCTGTCGGCGTGTTGCTTGGTGCACAGGAGCAGCAGGGCCTGGTCTTCTTGCTTTTGCCTGGAGACACAAAATCAATTTGAAAACAATAGGATATATTTACATTTGGTTCTTATTCATTCATGATGAGAGGCATGTATACAGAGCAGTGCAGAAAGTAAGAGAGGAGGTCAGCGCGTGAAATTTTCAATACCTTTCCTGCCACACTGAACTCACCCCAAGGTCACTTTCCCTTTGTTCAGTGAACTCACCTTCCTGAGCAACCTCCCAAAGATCCAGAGCCACTTTAAAGGCCTGGGCCACTGTTAATGTCACAGCCTGAGCCTGAGAGAGGAAGAAACACAGTGACAACACAAAGAAATCACACAGTGAGAAGCTGTAATTCCAGTTTTTGGTCAGGAGGAGGTTTGGATTTAACTTGTTCAAATTCATTTCTTATCCTTCTTCTTCATTAGATGCAAGTTTTACACTTATTCAAAAGAATATACATATTTGTCGTATCAGTTTTAACTGATAACAAACAATGGCATTAGTATATTTTACTATTGAAATGATACTATTAAATCAAATTAATGTAATAGCTTCCTGACTAGCTTGCGGTGAGGTGTCCTTACAGAGGCTGCCACAAGATGGAGCCATCTACATTCATGTCGCTTGTTGTCCAATAGAATTCATTAGATATACACTGAAGTCCATCCCCAAATAAACTGACCTCCTGACCTGCTTAACTATTTATTCAATACCCACCAGCTACATACAGTTAAATACAGATAAACACTGGAATATACGGCTAAATACAGGTGAATGCAGTTATATACAGGTAAATAGAAGAAAGTCAGAGTACTGCACACTTACAATCTTCCTCTTCTGGCAGAGGAAAGCGTGGCACTCCAGTGTCTCGTTGAACTGACTCTGGGAGACGTACGCAAAGACCTTGTCCTGAGTTTTATCTGCTGTGCAGTACGAGATTCTGGAAGAGAAGAGGGAGAAGAAATAAAGACGTTAATTTACAACAACACCATCAATCCACCTGACGTTAGTGCATTTATAAGGATAAACAAAACAACTGCACCAGACAGGGACCAATCTGTCTCTTCACAGGATGTACATGTAACACAGCAAACACAACACGTGCAGTTCATCAGCTACTAGCCTGCACTCTTTATCAAACCTTGCACATCAAGGTAATGTGCTCTGCAATCTGGGCCATAACTTTGCTTTTGTGCTCAACCTTTTGCATATGCAAACCAGCCACTGCAGGAGCAGAGCTGCGCTGATGAACATTATGTTGATCAGGTCCCACAGCTGGGAACAGTGGAGCAGGACACACATCAGCAGCAGGGACGGTGAACGAGAGACGCTTGAAGCTGGCGCTCCATCCCTTCAGAGTGCTTCAGTCGAGCGTGTTTAAACCAAAGTGCTGAACAGGCTTAAAATATGTAAATAAAAAAATATATCAAATAAACGGAAATAGAAAATGGGAAAGCCTTTAAACATTTAACATCATAAATAATTGAGGAATAACATATTGCACAATAGCAGAGGAAATCAAGGTCACAACCTAAGTTGAATTGAAAGCAAAGTGTAAAAACTCAAACTCAAATGTTGATATACTTCAGCTTTTTGGATTTAAGGTTTTCAATTTCTTTGTTAAATGTTATGATAATGGAGATGCAGTGAAATATGCCTTTTGGGAGATTTAGAAAACTGTTCATTTCCGAAATGATCTCCCTCCTGTTAAATAATATATTGCAACCTCTTGATGCGAATGTCTGTTGTCTCAGATTACGTCGTGGTCTCTGCTGAGTCACTCTGATTCTCTCCTGGATCTAATATCTGCTTTTCAAGGAGTCGACTTGTCTGCAAATCCAGCCGACGGCCACCGGGGTCTGTGATTTTTTAATGGTTATCTAAAACCAATCTAGTCAAAGTCCACGGAGCCATTTCGCTCCCCTGCAACAGCTCGTGCGGCGGGTTCACTGAAGCGATTGGTTTCGTCTGATTTCATGCATGCTACTAAAGGCAGTATTGATCGGTGTGCGTCTGGTCTGAGGTTGTAACCTGAACAAGCAGTCTGTATAACAGATGTGTAAATGAGCCACGGTGACTGACACATTTGACCTTTGTCACTATAATTAAACGCGCATCCTCCATTGTGAGGAGCATAAAGAGCAATTTGGTGTG
This sequence comes from Hippoglossus stenolepis, assembly GCF_022539355.2. NCBI lineage: Eukaryota > Metazoa > Chordata > Actinopteri > Pleuronectiformes > Pleuronectidae > Hippoglossus > Hippoglossus stenolepis. The sequence continues at coordinate 11,150,776 of NC_061502.1, forward strand.
TTTGACTGCAGAGACGTTAAATTACATCCAATCATTCTATTTAAATCATTTAAATCTATTTAGTGCAGGTCCCGTTCTAAACCTGCCTGTTTAGAATGGGCTGTTTGCTTGATCCTGAGCCACTTCAGCATTATTCCCTGTGATTAGTGAGTCCTCCTCAAACAGTTCTACAATAAACCGTCACTTTTCATTGTTTGTGTGCTGGACGTCGTGTGCAGAGCTTTTTATAACCAGTCTATAAGAGCAGGGTGAAGTTTGAAAACTTTGTGTTCGTCCTAACTGGTTTAATCTGCAGGGAAGATTTCATTGTAAATGTTTTTCATGAAATTAAACTGAATTTGCTTCATTTCTGTTCACGTGTGTTGTTCATGTGTAAGTTTGAATGATTAACTGAACTGGTTTTATTTGTTCATCCATTGCATTGTTGGCTACTTCAGTGGTCTGTCAAGCAAATGACACGATCTACCGAGCAGAACTTTTCAAAATAAAAGCTCTGACAGCCAGAAAGACAGACTGACGGTTGTGGATGTAGTAAGTAGGTAGATTTAGAAAATTCAAGGTCCTTCAACACATGTCGTCGTCATCACTAAAGGAAGACGCCACAGGACTGAGGTCAGCAGTGTATAATCGTTACAGTAACTTGTAAGCTGCGCACAGCGAGGGGTTGTTGTCGGCAGCCACTCATCTGCCGCCTGACATCAGAAGAGGCACTAAAAAGGAAGTAATTAATTTGCTTAAACAATGAGCATGAACTCACCAGCCTTTGCATCCCACTCTCGAATTGTTTACTGGCTTGCACCACTGATGCATGACCCACATAGCAATGCCCAGGACACCCCCCACCCACTCACTAGCTCACCCCCCAACACCAACCCCCACATTCGGGCTCATATTTGAGCCTTAATTGCATAAAATATGAGCAGAGAAGAAGTTGATGGGGTTGACCCATTTAGGTTCGGAAAACAAGACTGATACAACCGAGCTACTGTAACTAATGAACTTAATTATAATTTATTGATGTCCTAACTACTTTTTAACTAGTAAAATTTCAACATATTTGATCGAACTTGCATAGTTCAGGCCTCTGTGGGTTTGTATGTTGCTTCAGTGACTGAAGCAAAGGTAAAGCTGCTTTGTCATATAAGAGTCATTGCTTTAAATATGTTAAAGGCAATAAGGAAGTTGGAACAGGACAAAATTATTTCAATGTTGTCAGTCATTTGAGTTTGCTTTGGATTTTTCTTTTTTAATTCATATATTTGTACTTATAAACACAGGGCAATGGCCAGAGATCTGCGGGCTCATCTTGCTCACGGTACGTTTCTGTAAATAAGTTTCCGGAGTTTCTGAGACGGATTTTTCTAAATGCTTTTCAACGAGGAATGCAATTCATTCAGTGTCACACATTCAGCCTGTATGCATAAGCTAAATGAGCAAATAGGTCAGTCCAGGTACTGTGACTGTCTGACCAGCTCGTTTTCCCCGACATCTGTATCAGAAGTGTAGTGTAGTACTATAATTAGTAGCACTGCACTTTCAGATTGGAAATGTGTACAAAGTAATGTAATGACGGAAGGCAAAACTGAAAATATGAAATTTGCAAACGCACCCAATCTCCCCTCAAAAACAGCAGGAGTGTGATGAATAAGAATTTATCACACATCATGAGCACATATATATCCGGTGAGGTTTGCAGATTTTCACATTAATTTACACATTCGCACTTAATGTGAGAATCTGCAAACCCCACTGGAGTGAACACACATTCAAGATTTCATCTTCTTTGCCAAATACAAATAATCAGTCGACAAAAGGCCAAAAGAACAGAATCCTCGGGAATCCAGGTTTCTGCTCAACTGCAGCATGAAGTAAAAAACATTCTTTACTGCTTTGCCTGCGATGTGAAGAACAATGGCTCACATTCACGAGATAAGCCCTCAGCTTGAAACAACAGGAGAAGAAGAAAAAAAAAAGAATAATTGACAGCATCACAGAGTTTTCACTAACAACAGAAGCTGAGCTGTCAGGTTGCATCATATCTCCAAAGAGGCTCTGCGGGCCGCACCCCTTTGATCTCCTCGCTGTTTGCGAGGAAGGGGGGGGGTATCAATGGAAATATTTTAATATTTACAGTACGGCCTGAATAGAACTTCACACATCAAGGTTCTCACCGGATAAAGCAGCCGTGTTGTTTATCACAACAATGGACTGCTTTTGTTCAACTCTCACTCAGACATGAGCGCAATAATGAAAAATAGCGGTTGTCAAAAATTATTTTGCAAAAAAAAAAAAAAGCAGTCAGTCATGCTAACAGAGATGAGATGGTCCAAAATATTTGCACGAGCAGCACGATCACGTTCCTGCGTCCTCGGCTTACAGATCCTGCAGAGGCGTCTCGCAAACCTGACGGCTTGTCAGAGCGGCGTGCATCATTAGCAGGTGGAGCGCCAGTCAGTGTGGCAGCCCTCACTCTCTGACTCGTATGTTCGGCTGGTTGATATGCCGGTCGGCCACTAAGAGCTCCTGTCGGAATATCAATCCCAATCAGAGAGGAGGCCGAACACGCTCACAACCTTCTGCTCTCCAGGAAATGTTAAATAAAGGATTATCTAAAAGGACAAACAACACAGACTGATTGAATAAGAAGGCAATTAAGGATTTCGACTAGGTTACTTTATCATTACTGGGAGTCGACATAACTCTGCCACAGAACTTTGTGATGCTTCTCCATCGGCTTTTCACTTTGACAGGTCGACTCCTTTCATTGGCTGATTGGTCTCCTCAGCTGGACCGGCCTCATGTTGGGAGATGGTGATGGTGATGGCTGACTTCTTTTCGATGCATCATTACACAAGGTAGACTTGACTTGAGTTGGAAGATCAAGCTCATAATATAATTTCAGTGTCTGGTGCTTTTAAACTGAAAGGTGTGCCGTCAAGAACCTTAACATGCAGGCTTTTTCAAAACTGAACACTGATAAGTATGATATTGTATCATTTTTGTGTGTGAGTAGGGAGGTGTGTGTGTTTGTGTATGGGTGGAATTGTGGTTTGGGGGTTGTAGAATCCTATTAACTCTATTTCCAATGTCATGCACAATATTCCTTCCAGTCTGTTTTCAACCCTGAGGGGGAAAAAAGCTCTGTTTCCAGTGAGTGTGGAGACACAATTAACTAAACATGCACACGGTCATACACAACACACCCTGTGTGGTGCATCCACGCTCGGACATGTGAGCACACATTTCCTCGTATACCTTTGGCAGCCAACTCTTTGCTCCCTTACTCGTTAGCACAACAAACAGAGAGCGATTTGATCCATTCCCTTACATCCACACTCCGCTGTCCTCCACCCCTCACTTGCTTTCTTGGCCAATAAATGGATTATGTGCAACAAAAATAAGATACAAGGAAGGAGGGGTAGGAGGGGGAAAGGAGCTTTAAGGAGGAAGTGGGGGTTGGGAAGGTCTCATAAAGGGGATAAATGAATCCTCAGTCAACCCAGGCTCCGTATGTGGCCCCTCAATCTCTCCTGTACCATTACTCGGGGGTATGGGCAAAGACTGGCAGCGTGAGCTTCAAAGCGAGCAATTAGTCGTGGGTATTCCTGCGTTCAGAGCACCGTCTATGTTAATATGAGCAGAAAGATTTGGTGCTCCGCAGTGAGGAGGTACGGGAGAGGGAGGGGAGGGAACGATAAGGAGAGGAGCGAGGGGGGAGATCAAAGATGAGGCTGATTCCCCTGCCCGGTGGTCTGCTGCCGCTGATAAGGTGGATGAGAAGGAGACGCAGGCCTGTGCGCACACATCCTCATTGCAGCCTGCTCTGTAATCACAGTCCAGCGCTGTGATATTTAGACTGTAATCCTCAATGACACGAGGCCCGGTCTACATTACAGGGTGGTCTCAGGCCAGGAAAACACATCGCACACAAACACACTGATCTGTTAGAAGGAAACCTTGCACGATGCTGGAAAAGGTTCGTTTTCATTGAGAGAGAGAATAGGAGACCCCCGACTGCCCCCTCCTGTAATTGGTTGCTGAGTGAAATGATCAAAGATGAGACCGATAACAACTGAGCAGAAAATGCTTGGTTTAGTTACAAAACAAGGCAAAACAGTGGGAAGAGGGGAAAGTGACCTAGAAAGACGATATCACTGTCTTCATGCGTCAAATGAAGCCAGCTTTGTTAGCAGCGTAAGGTAGAGGTGATAAAGTAAATATAGGACAGTAATAATTTCATTTCCCAATCAATGGTCCGTAAAAAGAAATCGGCAATGACTTGTAAGATGTCATTATCAAACCCTTGTGACCCAAAAATATACTTAAGACTGAACATTTTACAATTAAACCATGTGAATAAATAAAAATGAAGAGAAAACAAATAAAACCAAATACATAAAACTTGAGTTAAGAAAATAAACAAATGCACAACTTTTCTGCATTAAGTCTGTAAAATAAAAGTTTTCATATCGGCAAACATCAACGCAGATGCTGATATGTATGTGAAAGGGTCATATCAGCAGATTTTCATATCAGCCAACCGATAAATCAGTCGGGCTCAGGTCATGAAGTATTTTGCTCACCCCTGCATATACAGTGAGGCTTTTACTCATTTAGACTCTACATGTAGAGTTAGACTCTGCACTCGGTGGATGTGATTTTTAATATTTTCAATGTACGTTGTGAATTTTTTGCATGAAGGCTGCAGGTTTCTTGAATTCAGATATTAATTCGGATTTTTTCTAATTTCAGTCTTTGTTGAAATACTTCAGTCAGGATAAAAGCGGTGGACAGACCGTCAGACCAGCGGTGCCGCGCCTCGACCCGTGCAGCAAGTGTTGCAAAAAACCACGTACCTGTATATGGAGACGTTCTCAATGAGGTCTGTGGTCTCTGTGTCTGTGATGACGATGCCTTTCGGTGACACTGTCAGGGTCACTTTCCGAAACTTCTTGGCACTGGCTCTGGCCTGTGAGCGTGAAATGTAAAAAAAAAAACCATACACACACATGTTAAAATCAGCCTGGGAAAATGTAGCCTCAGGTACAGACGGAGCCAGCCTGTCACTCTGACATTAATACGAGTTGATTTCACTTTTGATTAAACACCTAAAAACCCTCAAATGCGACAGTAGCCTGCGTGAGTTGTCCCAGAAATGTGGGGAATTTATAAAATGTGAGAGCATGGGGTGGGGGGGGAGAGGGCTGCCATGTGTAACCCAGAACGAGTGCTCGAGGTCGGGCTGGCTGCCACCGGCTCCCCCTGCCAGCTCCTCTCCATCTGGACTTTCAGAAATTACAGCCGTAGTGCTGAGCTTGCGGTCTGTGAGAGCGCCTGGCGACAATGACAGTGACCTCCTTACCATAGAATTAGCGAGAGCAGTTTACTTTCATAGCGAAAAATGACATCAGGTGAAGGAATACAGGGGAGGGGGGGAAGGAAGGAAAATTGTGATTTCAGCACCTACAGAAAAATCCTGCACGAGAACTCACTTTTGCAGGAGGTTAAAATAGAGATGATCAACTGGGATCTCTGATTTTACGGAAACTAGGACTTGTCAGGGACAGCAGGGACGGAACCTCGGCCTTCTGCAGGAGCCTAAAGCCCCTTGAGACTTTCCCCTTAAACCCACATCACTTGAATTCAGGGAAACTGGGAGGGGAAAACGCTGCCGTGCCTGAATGTGGCAGCTCATTCATGTGGGAAGCGCTAACGACTGGTGCAACATTTTTTTATGCCGCTATGTTACAAGTGTCGCGCCACGAGGCAAAAACCAATCTGTCAGCTGGAGATAGGCCGAGTTCAGCCTGCCTCTATATACGCTCGCACCCTCTGTCTTGTCTTGTCTTATCGTAACGTATTCAGCCGTCCCATTCAGGTTGATTGGTTTCCAAGGGAACAGACAGAGACAGCGGAGTTTCTTCTTCTGTCCTGTTGTAAATCAATAGAATCTTAATCCCGCCATTGGGTTCGGTTCTGTGCGTAATTGAGAAATGAGGGGGTGTGTGATTAGGCTGCATGTGCCAGGTTTTTTTCTCCCCGCAGAGAAAGGCTTCCCGCAGATTAGACATTTTCATTGTTGGCAGCATTCGGTGAAAAGGTGAGCGTGTGTGTGTGCCTGAAGGGAAGACGCATGAATATAATGCAGGCATTCATTCGCAAAACATAAAAGACAAAATTAGGTCGTTTTTTTTTCTTCTGTCAGCCACACACGGCCGGTGATTTACATGCAACAGTTTGCAGTTTTTCAAAGTGTCACGTGAATTGACAGGATTGTGAATGGAAGTGGAAAAACCGTGCTCAGAAAGCCTGTGTGGCTCGGTGATGTTGAATAAACATCATATCACTAATCTGACGGCCGCAAGTGTTCAACTCCAGATAATCCTGGATTAGCAGCCGTAATGTGAGTTTTTCTAGTGTTGACGACCACTCTTTTTCTCTATGAGGGGCAATTTGGGGTTCAGTTTCTTGCCCAAGGACACTTTGGCATGCAGTTGAGAAAGACTGGGATGGAACCGCCAACCTTCTGGTTAGAGGACGACCGCTCTACCCCCTCAACGCAGCCGGTTCCTGGACATTTGGATCTTTTTCCCCCAATAGCCACAAATAAGAAGGCTCATTTTTCCTGCATAGTGATGAAGCACACGCTGTTCCACCAACACTAAATTAGATGATCATCTATGGGACAGTACCCACAACCATTTCCTGACGACGAAAATATATCTCCCTTTCATCGTCATTAGTGGTACCCTCAATTTGGATATAGTTATAGTTAATTAAAGAACGGGATGTACCTGAACACAAGCAAAAAAAGTTTGTGACTTTGTTTCATGGATTATTAAGTGTAGATTGATAGACAGAAAAATATTTTAAATGACATTTACGACAAAACAAAGCAGGCCAAGTGATCTGAAAAAACGATTTCACGCCCCACTGTACAGTCATAAGAAGAAACATGGAAGATCGACCAAAGCATCAAATGACAGGAATAGTAAACCATTTAGTTTGCTCCCTTACTAACTAGGGAGAAGCAAACTGATTCACCAACACCTCAATGTCTTAAGTTGAGCCCTAAGTTGTATATACTGTAGGTATGGAGCAACATGTTTGCCAAAATCTGTCCCAAAAACATCTAGTCATTGGTCGTCATGGATGTGACATCTATTTCCCTGTAAGTCATTCAGATAATGTGCGTTGCAGTTTGAGGCTGTAATTTGTGAAACCCACAGGAGAATTTCTATAAAAAGCACCGCTGTAATTGAAATCTTCACAATGTCACCCTCGAAATTTCGTGTTGCTAATGAGGGGGCAACAGAATCTAAGACAAAATTGTTTGCACATAAGAGGATAAATGAAATAACGTGCTGAATAAAGGTTTTAAATGAACATTATGCACAAGCCAAGCTAAAATGTCAGAGCAAAATATCATGTGTTATGAAGTTATTCGAGTCCGAAGGTGAGCGGTGACTCACCGTGGTGACGATTCTGTGAATGGCAGCAGAAGCCATGTCCTCTCCTTTGGGCTGGCCCACCAGTGTCATACCCAGGTACTTCACGTTGAACACCATCCCCTCCAGCAACGTCTCCTTGGTGTCCGTCCAGTTCTCTGGCAGCTCTGTTGAGACAAAAAGACGGAGAAATTCACCTAAATGCCATGTAGCTGATAACTTATCTTTTTAAATACCTCTGGATGATTGGCATGACAGATTAATGTGTCATGTATAAATGTACAACTCTCAACTCAGAATAAGTTGACAGTTTAAAATACATGTTCACTGGAAGGTAAGATTAGGATACTTATCAACTTTAGTGAGAGTATGCATGGTTATTATAGATCATTCATTATCTCTATCCTCAGGAGGATATCTCTTTTCGTTTTGTTTGTTAGTCAGCAGGATTACGCAAATACTACCTGACAAATTACCATGAAACTTTGTGAAACGATTTCTATATGGCTCAGAAAAAAGAACCCATTCAATTCTGGTGCGGATCTGAATAAATGGGCAGATCCAGGAATTTTGTGTAACTTGTCTGCAGCATTTCCAACAGAGTGACGGATACACTGACTAAAGAGTGAACCAAGTTTTCTCGTGAGACGGAGAACTCCATTGCATGCCACTTGCAGGTATGTGTGCAACTGCAACTGTAACTATGAGATGTGATTGTCTGCTTGGATGGTATCAACTTTCTGTGATAGTGATGCTCCAGCTAAAAAAGATGCAGCAAGAAGCAAAACAATAAGTTAGAGAAAACTTATGTTGTATAAGTTTTTTGGTTCATTATGAAACTGTTGCAGGGCAAATAAGAATACGACGAGCCGCCACAGTCTAGATAACTTATGGGAAACACTGCTTTGACATGGTGAGACAGGGCGTTAGCCTTGGAGGAGCTACGTGGTTTCAGAGGAACCTTCTAGTTTTGTCTTTGAACCTTAAACACCTATAGACTGCAAGGCCTTGACTCAACCTCATACTGTGGATATTGTGTGTGCTTGTAATTCTGAATTTTAATCCATCCTCCATCCTTAAACCACTGAGATTTAAGAGAGATTTGTTGACATCCATTATTGGTGAATAGCAAGAACTTCTGCAGAAAATAAAAACGCCAGAAAAAAACAGTATTAGCTCGGTGCTGATAGACTGAACAGACCAAGTCCGACGTCCTGCTGTTGCTGTGATTTCCAACCAGTAGCTCCGACCTGTCCTCTAGCTCCCTGCTGCAGACAGGGAGGGGGGCTGTGCCCATGCAGGCATCTTAAAATATCTCCCAGAGACACCTGGACACCCTGCAGAGGAGCGTCAGGCGAGGAGCAACTCAGAAAACCCACTCCGAGATAAACTTAATGAGACGATAAGCGAAACGCGATCCTTTCATTTCGATCCACAGCACTTCAAAGCATTAAAACACCAAAGGTCTGCTGTGATAGAGGAAAGCAGATAATATGATGAACAGACAGGGAAGTCGTGCCCTGTTCTGTTTTCTGCTCATAACACCGAATAATAAGAGCCTTAGATTGACAAAGACCATGAGGGGGGGCGGAAGAATGAGAAACACACACACACACACACAGTCCAACACTCTACTGGGCCGCACTGGCACCAAACGCTCCACATGGGACGAGCCATCTGTCACTGGCAGGCCCCGTGCAGCTGTGAAGGCGAGCAGCACAGAACACCGTCCCCGTTGCGCCGCGTCCAGCAACTCTGAATTATTAACTCGTCTTCAAACGCACCGTGGGGGCTGCTTCGAACCAGCAGAGCACAGCTGATGTTATTACACGTGACTGCGAAAGGTGCCCGGTGGATTCAATGGTTTGCTGCTTCTGACGGTTCTGGATGAGAAGTGCTTGACAGTTAAGGGTTGAGAGTTTCATGTTATTGTGTCTCACATGGAAGGTGTGCTTTGAGTCACACTTTCCTTTAAACACACTCTGGATCCATGAGGGAATTTAGTTTTTTGGGTTTCTCCTCCCTACAGGAGGTCAGAGGTCAGGTTCAGCCACAGGACAACACAAAGGGAATAATAAGATCAGGGAGACTGCAGCGTCCCTGGAGTGGAATTTCACTCTCACTTCACCGTGCGTTCAATCCTTTGAACATCACAAACAAGCAACTTCACTACCTTCTATTGTAATATAGAGGATACACAAGTGGCAGCTGCGTACATTTAATAAAAAGGGCAAACAAAAGCTAAATTATGTACATACATTTATATTTTTGGGGTTTCCTTTTCAAACAATACAATGCTACACATGTGTATCACTAATTGAACATTAAACCCTTTAAATAAACAGTGTGCTCGGGGTGAAGCTGCTTGTTTTTAACTGGGACACAGTAACTTATGTGCATATTTAAGACCCTTTTTACAGGAATCTCAAAACAAGTCCAATGGAAAGTTTTCAATCAATACATGGAGGTTATGTAGGACAGAAACATCAGAACAATAGGACAGAAATAAATGAATATGCCATTAAAAGGCAAGACAAATGATAATTTTAGCTCAAACTGTTATTTATATTCAACTCTATTTACTTATTTTGTTTTATCATCAGTGTTTTAACTGTTATTATGTAAAGCTGATTGTGTTGCATTTTAATGTGTTTATCTATTTTATGTTATTTTCTCTCTGAATACCCCCCCCCCCTTTATTACCAATTGGTTGAATACATACATACCACATTAAATATAAGAAGATTGAAAGGAACAGCATGGCAGGAATTAGCAAAGGGTCAAATTAAAACAACTAAAATATACTTAATTATAATCAATCTTCGGTGTTTAAATTCTCGTATAGTTTCAATTGTCCTAAGTCACATTAGAACAACTCCAGGTCAAAGGCTTCATTGCAGGGTTGCACAGTGTAAACTGTCAGACAGCCACAAAGCTAAAGTGCTGCAATCCATGTTGTGTCTCCACCAGGCTACACACATGAATTATTAAAGAGCTCCATGTTGATGCTGCAGGGTTTCCAATATATTATCCCCATAAAGGAGGAGGGCTTAAATTTTTTATAAATCCTGTGCGAGTGTGCAGAGGGACTGGGACTGATAAGAGTGACAGGAACAAGCGGAGGGAGGCTAATTGGATTTTAACACGTTTAAGGGAATAGTGAGGAGCACTCAGCCAGAACCGTCTCTGGGAGGCCGGAGTGAAGGTCTGCATCTGTGACCTCTGCAACTACAACATCAAGGTGATCTAAGTCAGGCTACATCCACACTACGTTATCAATTCTGCTATGGATACGCCGTCCGTGCTACTTTGGAGTTTAGGAACTGCTAAAACTGAGTAGTTTGGAAACACTGGTTGAGCTGTTGAGGTTTGAAAACTCTGGGGGTGCGTTTAAGTCTGGATGGGTAGAAAAGGAGAAGTTTGGAAACGATGACGCGGACGCTAAATCGATTAATCAGGCTCATGACCACCTTCCAGGAGAAAACAACCGGTATTTGGCTCGGCTACCAGTGTAGAACGCTACATGGGTAATGAATAACAAGCGTTGCTGACCCCGTTGTCTTTGCTAACAACTGTTGTGCAGTTAAATCCTGCGTTTTACAATGACACAGCTGCTTACATATGTAGAAGACAAGGTATTTTTCGAGCAATCTCCTTTGTAGCCACTTACTGCAATTAACAACCAAATGCTTCTTGTGTATACCGGCAAGTGCATGCCTTCCTGTTTACAATGGCGTGCACATGCTCAATGTATGAAAGTCGTCACGTGATATGCACTTTCAGGCGTGTCAGTAGGGATTGGATTAAAACTGATTCTGAACCAAAACGCTTGTGTTGACAGAGATCATTTTATTTTAAAAAGTCTGGATTTAGCCTTAAAAGAGCACAAAACATGATCAGGGAGGGCGACGCCATGGTGATGCACTGATGACATCTTTCTGAAACTGATGGCTGGCAACACATTGAGCGCACCGACTCCATCATCTTCACACAAAACCCTCACGCCTGGTGCATTACAGTGACAGGAAACAGCAATTTGATGGCTCAAGTGCCTTCACATTAAGTTATAACGCTCCTGCTCCTGAGACGTAGAGCGCCGTTAAACATTCGACACTCTGTTGAGCAAACAGCTGACCGGTGTAGCGTTTCGCAGGATCCGAGCTGACTCAGGGAAGTGAGTGAGTTGTGGTATAATAGGCACCATGTGCGCCGCACGCCTTCAGCTACATGCAGCGTTTACCAGCTGTCTCTTTGAGCTCCGCGCTCAGTAATTTAATTTGCAACGAGGAGTTGAAATCGTACCCGGGTGAATTCTGCTCTGGCTGAACACCTACGCTGGTGGTTAATTAATAATATCAACAGGAATGCAGAGATATTTGCACAGGCGCCGTGCAGAGAGGAGAGGGCATGTGCATAAGCTCACTGGGGGGGGGGGGTGCACATACACACATGTACACAGTCCCAAGGACACTGTCGTGTTAGTTAAAAGCAAATGTTGTAAGAATAAGTGTTTGCTCCAGGGACACAATATTAAGGATTCCACATTTTCCCTTCAGGTCATAAAGGTCCTGAGGAGGTTTCACACAAATCTTTGTTTAAATCATATTCTGCATACACAACATATGAGGAGGGAAACATTGAGCTTGATGATATTCCCATCATCCACATCCCTCTTAATAAATTCTCTCTCTTTACTATGGATGGAACTTTGTATCTAGGACACCACCTTGACAGGGAAAATAGGCCGTGCATTCAGGGAAGATCGGGAGCTTGGATTGTGTGTGTGTGTGTGTGTGTGTGTGTGTGTGTGTGTGTGTGTGTAGGGGGGTTCTGACTCTGCCTTGAGGGGGAACCAAGAAGAGTCTTGCCCTTATTTTCAAGTTCTCACTCTTCTTACCATTTTCTTAATTCTAATGTTCCACCTCTCTCAACCAGCGAGAGCGCGACAATACAATATGCATCAGATGTTGATAACATCAATAACAACAAACACATTCCTGGGAATCAAATAGCTTATGTTGCTAGGCAACCCAGTGGCGGCACGGAGGTGGTACCTGTAAATGATATTACCGAACACCTTGGCCAGGCATCAAACGAGGAGCACAGACCACAAATCACCGCTGCGCTCTGAAATGGAGCACAACACAGAAGTCCCACCTCTGGACCTGAATATTACACATCCCATGAGACCAAAGACAAAAACCTCATACTGTGGGTTTTTGAAATATTACCACCCCAATTTTCTATTCATTATCACATCAAACAAAGGAGGGCAAATCCTGACAAATGACGGGGTGGATCCGGTAAAAACTGGAACATGGTAAAAACATGAATGGCTCTTAATACAGCGCATTTCTATGCCATGACCCAAAAGTCCCCTTGATTTCAATCAGGACACAACAAATTACTCACACTCAGAGATATCAGTTCCCAAAATGTGCCTGGTTTGTTTATTCAAGCTCCATGAATTATTACCTATGAAAATAGTGAAAATGTGAAAAAAGAAAAAAAAACAAACTCTGTCAATGTTGTTCGGTTTGCGCCAAAATTCCATGAATTCTTTCTTGGCTCATGTCCCATCCTTCCACAACGTTTCATTGACTTGTTTTTGCATAAACCTGCTGCTTAAATTTTTGATTAAAAGTCTTTATTAAACAAAATAATTGTTGCTAATTATTTGGCTCTGCGATATGGGGAATGGTGAAAAAAATGATGTCTCTGCTTAACAACTTGTTTCTGTTTGTTTGGGGGTTTGATTTTAGCAAAAATCTAGTAATCATGATAAAAGTCCGGTGCCAAAACGCATTAGTTGCACAGTAAAGAGCCAATTCTTCAGTGGCTGTTTACTAAGTAATTTCACAGTGTTTTCTTTCAAACAAAAATCCTTTGCTTTATAATAGATGCCATTTCTCTTGTTCTTTTATTTGGAACGACCAACAAGTTCAGCCACTTGTCATTTGCCACTTTAATTACAAATCTCTTGAGAGACGTGCGAAAGCCTTTTTCGTGGCGATTTTTGATTGAACTCACAAATCTCGCATGTGATGCTTTTTTATTTTCTTCCACACAAAAAACTGTCAGAAAAAGATCAACGTAAGTATGATTCAACCCTTCAGCACCATAAAAAGGGATTTAATTGCATTTGTGTCTATTTTCCGGCACCGTGGAGTCATCGGGCTTCCGTACCATTTCCTTCAAGCTTTTTATTTCATTTACACTGGAGAGAAAACATATCTCTGAAGTAGAAAATAATTAAGGTTCATGCATCAACCATTTGCCCCAGAGGTCCTTGAATGAGTCGGTGCTGGTGTGGGTCTTTCAACATAATCCCCCCTTTTCACCAACACCCCTCATTAATTGCTTTCACTTCAAGACACAGTATCTGCTGGTAATCATAATGATGATGGAAGTTATCTGGCATATGCACGGCTGAACAAATGGAGCTTCCCGCAAAGTGGAAGCTGGTTAGGTTGAACTGGGAAATGTGAATTTGTCACACGAGTGAAATTATGTGGTTTTTACAATCTCACGCTGCCAAATGAAATCAACATTATCTGGATGGGAAATGTGCCCAATTCTTTGGAAGTATTATGATTCAATAAAAATTCAAAAGCATTCAAATTGTAAGTGAGACACAGCCTGTGTGATAAGCCGCGGTTAAAAAAACACAATCCCAACTTGATAAAAGCCTTTCCTGCAACGTCCTGAATGCTAATTGCCTTTGACTGCAGCCATTATGCAAAACATCGGCCTCAACCTTCCCACCAGGAACCGTCCTCCGCAGACTCCTGTGAATCATTAATTAGAGAGGATCAAACCGACGTCCTCACATTATGTGCGGCAGTAAAACAACCTTATCTCCTCGACTCTAAGAGGCATGTTTTGTCCTCAGAAGTGTCCAGAGAATTAAATAGGATTAGCTTCGGGGGGTTATTTTGCAGGGCAGGCATGATTACATGCTTCAAAATAAAAGTCAACACAGACGTTTTTTGGGCCTTTTTTTGTTCCTGAATGACTTCCTGTGCTCTATTTATAGCCGGCATCCCACAGCGACAATTGTGCTAACATTTGCTCTGCAGACAGTGACAGTTGGTATGATGCTGTGCTGAGGGACTGAGCTCGATAAGCAAAAAAATTTTTTTTTAAAGAAGCCGTATGGCATTATTCTACAATGCAGCATCCACAGTGTAGAGCAGCAGCAGAATAACTGAAAACAGTATATTCTAGTAACTGTGTTTCCCAGGAGCACTGAGGTAAAATAATGTTAATGTGCACGATGCATCTGGTTGATTCAATGATATTCGGACTTGTCTGGTGTTTCATGTTTTGACTATTAGGTCACCAACAACTGTCCTTCCTAACAAAGTAGGAGCGGGTGGAAAAGTCAGATTTAAGGCAGAGATAAATAAATATTATTCTGCAATGTGCCTTCAATTTAGTTTAGCTGTAAGCTTCCTTAAGGGCTTGAATTTATAACCTTATATGAGCAGTCGATTCAATCCAAGACTGTGCTCATTGGAAAATCTGCTGTTTGTTCAACAGTTAAAAGCTGCACTGACCAATATTCCATATTAACAATGGAGCATAGTTTTAAGAACAGTTTATTTTGAGTGCAAATTGCAATTCTGGGAAATGTTTTGAGGCCTTTTTTAGCTCCTACACTTCAGAGCAGGTAATTTCCCTGCAGCACCGGAGGAACTTTAGGTGCCTCCAGTGCACGGTAATTGTTTGAACACATGGCAACTGCTATTTTTAAAAACCTGTGTAAAACATTAGCACGGTACACAACAACAATAGCAGGAGTTTCACTGTTATGGTGCATGTGTGATTGTAAGTGTTACCTTAAGACGCTGCCATCTTTATCAGACAATATTTACAGCTCGCCCCATTGATGTTATCAGGTTCCCTTTTAGCATTCTGGTTTACAAAATCAAAAATATAGCCACATAGGTTTCTACTCTGCTGCTGCACATTCACTTTAGAACTGTAGCGTCCAACTAAGGTAATTAGGACTTTTCGTATTTGAGTTTTTTTTTTTATTTGATGAACATGGGCACCTCTGCCAATACGTGAACATTTACTGAATGGATTTTATGTCTTTGAGTGAATCTGGAGAACATGATGGAGTATTTAACAAATCCAGACATTTCCCTCAAGAGTTGGTAGAGACCAAATAATACCTATAAAAGGAGAGTGAGTGTTGGACTTTGCTTTTATGAATAATATTTGGCCTATGTGCTCTGTTAGATAGAGTTTTCTCTGCTTCACTATTCATGAACCACAACTTGTTACACTATATATAGACTCTTTACAACCTCCTGACAGTTTGAGTTCATCGTTGACTAAAGGGAATGACGCATGGAGACGACTTGCACAGTAAATGTCCACTAAAAGTGTCTTGAATCTTTTTTATTGAGTGGCTCAGTGACTAATCTTTGACCTAATATGTCGGCTGCTGCTGTCGGTTAAATTCATATTTTTGAAATTTCCATAAAGGTCTGAAGCATTAAATTACATTTTTATAGCGAAAATGACTTAATTGGATATTTCAACCTCCAGTTATTACTTTAAAAAAATGTGAAGCTCTTTCTGTATGTGACCTAATCAACAATAAGGAGAATAAGGACAACAGCTTTATTATAGTTCATTAGAGAAAGAGTAAACATTTGCAGAATCATGCCACGATAACACAACCAAATTAACAATGCAGACACTTGCACAAAGAAATCTTCCCTCGCGGCAATTTATTCACAAAGTATAACTGCTCAGCACCGTGGAAGGATTGTTTTCATTAGCAAGTCAAACAGGGCGTGATTTTCTGTTTGCTGATACAGATCTTTTCCCCCCGGAGTCTGCCGGCTCCTATCTCACCAAGCTCATCAACTAGAAATAGCTCCTTCAGAAGAAACCCCTTAAAAACACTATAATAGGCTTATTTTTAATATTTTCTATTTAACAGAAAAACACATTTCCAAATCTCTGTCTCGAGCCGAGTGCTATACAGGAAGACAACACTGAGCTTCCTCGATCCATTATCACACCGAAGCAAAACAAGTCACCTTCAAGAGCCGCTGATCTCATTTAAGACCGAGCATCTCAGTGCTCCCGTTAATAGACGAGGGCTTCCCACAGGAATCCCCTCTAATGCAGTGCAGCACTTTAGACCCTTCCATGCGAGTGATGGATGTTAGTCTGACACAGCTGGATACCTCGGCTCAGGTCTCTGGAGTATCAGGATATTGTAGGGGGGGTGCAATCGATGTGAGTGCTTGGGCTCCGGCTTAACGGCGTGGGAATGCATCATTCAAACTTTTTTTAGGGGTTATATTTTTTACCTTTTACTTATCAGTTTTTAAGTTAGAAGCTTGTGATGGAAAATGTTCCAGTCCTTTAGATAATGATGGTAGTAGAACATACAACTAAAAGCTGCATCACTCAGCCTTCTTAAAATCACCTTTACTTACCCCAAGAGCTTCATTTTACTGTTTCGCCTCCAACAACGAGCACTGTGCTTCACTGCTGTTTAATCACAGCCTCATTTTGGAGATTGAAATGATTAAAAGATTGTTAACCTTGCACAGGAGGTCGCTGTGCATCTTCAGCTCTGTATACTGCCTGTAGTCTCCCTCTGAAGCTGCATACTAGCTGTACCACATCTAGAAGTAAGGTGTGGCAACAGTTATACCACGTAAACAGGGAATTACCCAGGGATATGATTATGACTCTCAAAGCTTAGAATCTACTTAGAGCTTCTCTCATCAGGATTTTTGCATTTTAACAAACTGAAATTCACATCTCTCATCTCACAATTATAGTGACCAAAGTGATCATGAATACCAGATCTTGGTATTGTTAAGACGAGCTGTTCAAAAAGTGTGAATAAAACACAATGAAATATTATGAGTAGTAGAGGCCATGTTTAAAGCTACAGAGCTGTGAGACTCTGTTTACACACTTTTATGTAAAAATATTTTTAAAAAAGCTTCAATTCCTATATGCCCAAAATATAGAAATTCAAGCGCTTAAAAACCATCAAGGCACTGACTTGTTTCTCAAATTCACAAACCTCCAAGAATTTCAAGCAACCATGGAAACAGAATTTTAACAAGACGGATGAGGGCACGTCCCCACATTCCCAGTGGAAATCAGGTCCTTGTATTCATTATCTGACCTAAGCCAACTTGCCCAAAGGCGCCTGATAGTTATATTCATGTCAAATAAATGTAGATAAGACAGAAATTATTATTCTTAGTGACACAAGACAACTAAAGAGCAGCAGGCGCACATTTTTCAGCAGCTTTTAAAGTTGATCATCAGCATTTGGCTTTATAATTTAAATTAAGACAAACAGAGGAAACAGTTAAAATGTCATTATTCATCTTGGTTTAAACATTAACAGCTCAACTCAATTAAATTTGACAACCACAGCATCGAAATGACTCTAATGAGGGAAACCCCTACTGGTCTTTTTAGTTCTTGTTCCCACTGTAACAGCACACACACACACGCTCATTGTGCTTATACATGATCTACAGAGGTTTTCCATTTTCACTGTGACAGTCGCAGGTTATTTTTAGGACAGGGGTTCCTCGGCTCTCGCTGCTGAACTCGAACAGGGACATGATGTGTCACAAATGGTGAGAGGAGTTTGAATTTTTCAAAAGGCACAGAGCATGGAGATGGGATTTAGCTCTCAAATGGAGGGGCAGGTTCAGCTGACACACGCGCACGCGCACACACACACACACACACAGTCAGGCATCTGCAGTATATAATCTCTCTCTCACACAAACACAAATACACACACCCCGACAGAGTAACAGTTGAAAACATGCCCAGAAAGACTCTTAGAGCGGAGTGACAGCATATCCCATTTCACAGACGGTTGTCATGGACATCAAACCGAAAGACGACTCGGATTTCGAGACTTTTATGTACGCACCAAACAGGAAAAGCTGGACCGCTGGCGTGTGTGTGTGTGTGCATGTAGAGTATGTGTGTGTAGCATGAGCAAGCAGATAGAGGCGCCCGGTTTCCTCGTGTTGCATAATTCACCACACTTCAGGCCTGGGAATATTGTTGGTGCTTAAAACCCCTCCAGAGAGAGACACTGCACGAAACAGCCCAGAGACTCAAACTGTGGTTTTGAACGTATACATGTGTGTGTTCATGGAGGTGAAACAGGGCCCGAAGCATGGATTTAGTATGTGATGTCGGAGTGAAGGACGCTCTCATCTCTGTTATTGTTAAACTGTTGGACAGGAATAAAAACGTATAGGCTTAGATAACCAGAGTCAGCCCATATAACCCTTTACATCACATTCTATATAAACTGCGGGGCCATGAGAAAACGTCAGACACTTGCTATAACACAACTCTCAAGAGCCTGACAAAAAAAAAAAAATCAATATAGAATATGATGTGGAGCCGTTTTTTTAATAACATGAGGCGGAGGCTTAAAAAAAAAATCAATATTTGTGGAGTGTAACAGTGTAGAAAATATACAGTTTAAATATTACAGGGTCGAGGCGGCGTGTGAAAACGTGAAAGAACATCACATCGCCGTCATCGGAAATTGAATTCGATATATGAATGTTTTCAGCCCGATGTACGAGAGAGTCAATGTGAAAGTTAACAGCTGCTCCTAGAGGGAAATTTCAAATATCATTTATAACCTTCGCAGGAAAATAGAAAATTAGGTTTTAAGGATTCAACTAAACCCCCGACATGTAATAAAAGTAGGTATTAGTGTCTTCGCACTTAACTCTTCTGTTTCGAGTACAGAGGTAGATGAAATCCCAAGTGTTCAGAGTATCCTCGGCTAAAACGTCCTCCGTTATCCTTAAACCACGAGGAAGAGTAAAGATAAATCTCTTCTGCACAGTCGGGTCTTTAAGGCATTAACACGGGAATGATAGTTGTGGAATAAAGGACAGATGGGCTCCCACTAAGCTTTGATAAAACCCAGAGCTATGATAGTAACACAACGATATTAAAATATTCCAAGTACCCATAACAACAGCAGGATTAAAACTCAAGACAACACGTGTGTGACAAGAGGAGGTGAAGCTGTTGTCGACCCTGCGTGAGGTGAAACCTGCGCAAACAAACCTGCTGGAAAACATATTTGATGTGAGAATATCCTGCACCGCCATTGTCGCACTTGATTAAGGAGAATGCAGAAGAAATGCACCTTGGTGACCTGAGGTGGTGTCAGAAGAGGAAGACTGAAAACAAACAGCGTAACCCAGTAAATTGGAATGTGGCGGCCATAGCTAATCAGTTTCGTGATGATTGTTTTTTTCACTTCATCGGCAGCACCAGCACAAATCCTGCCGCCTCGGTGGTGGGCCAGTGGACCATCAAAAAAAATCAGGTATTAACGTTTATATTTGCCAATATGCACCGATATGAAAACCACGCATCCAATATGCAAGTATCGTAAAAAATGTGATCCCTGATAGATCTATCCCCAAAACATCTATATTGGTTGGGCTCTAATTAGCATGCTTATATTTTCTAATTAGCACTAAACACAAGGGTACCACCAACATTATTACAATTCATCCTGAGAGGGGCTTGACCGAATAAAGCAAATATTATGGCAAGATAATAGTGGCACGAGAGAGAAAATCCCGGGAAATTGCCAAAGTAAGATTCATCCTCTGAGAAGCATAATAATGTCTGAATATAAACTCTTCACAATCCAGTAGTTGTTGAAATATTTCTGTCAGGACCCGAGTTGTGGGTTTGACCAACTGACACACATACAGTGAATACTGACTTAAAATGTAATGTGCGGGACATACAATACTACCACTGAAGGAAATAATGAAAAACTGAGTCGAGCAAGAAGCGGAAATAAAGTCTGTGCAGAGCTGTCACTGCTTTTGACAATAATCCAACTAATCAGACTCTTGGGGGGGGGATTTAGCTCATGTAGCTCTCATCTGACCAAAGAGGAGAGAGAGTTGAAAGGTTGTGCACTCACACAAAATCCTCTTAGTTATTATTAGTACAACTGAATAAAACTACTGAAATCAAAGTGGTGTCATGTTCACAGTCACTTTGCCCCTTTTTCAAACACACTACAAGGGAAAAGGCTTTATATAAATACTTTACTAAAGGGAGAAAAGTACAGAGGCAAATCTCTAATACAGTGTCTGAACATGTTAATGTTGCTGCTCCGGATTTTCATGCTTTTTGGACTCTTAAAGTCAAAGACCCCCTAAAGGATGCATGTTTAAATGACTTCAAATAATCAATAAGATACCTCTCAACTTTGGCAACTGCCGATGTTTGAAATTAGAAACCCATTAGAAAGGTTACTTTCCTCAAAGCAAGCACCATGAAAAGCCATTAGCAGCACTTAATCATCCAATCTCTCCTCAGTCTGCGACTTGTGAGACTGATGAGGCTGCGAGGAACGAGTGTAAAGGTGGAAAGTCTGCTCATACTTAAAGTGATCGTTCACCCAAAAATGAAAATGCACTCATTATCTACTCACCACGATGCCGATGGAGGGGTGGGTGAAAGTGTTTGAGTTTTTTTTTTAAATGAATTTACCAAAAGTCTGTGGAAAATTCTTTACTGATTGGCTGCTTCTTTAGGAACCCTGCACTAGAACCAATACATTAAAAGACTTTATATTTCACAGTTTTAACTGACTGGTCACATGGACATATTCTGCAAAGCCACATAAAAATGACTTCCCAAAACAAGAACATTCTCAACTCTGCACCTCCCTAGAGCTGCATTTCTTTTTTCCATCCTCTACTGTTTGTTCTTGGTACATTACGTTTTTTTGTCGTGTGCGTGTACAACTGTAAACAGGGCAAATGCAGTAAAAGGTCACGCACTGTATGCTAATGCAACCTTTTCCTGTTGATGCTGTGTTAAATAAACTGAGAACCTCGCCACTGAAAGCACTGCAGCGCCAAGCAGAAGATGATGTGTTACAGTGGAAAATGCTCACAGTGATAAAGCCTGCCTGGGTTCATTCGATCACTGCAAGCGGATGAGTTTTGTTTCTTTTTCTTTATTTTTCATGCAGATTTCAATGTAAGTGAGATTTTTATATGAATAAATAAGTACTATTGAAACGGAAAACATCACCATTTCCTGATTGTTCTAAATAAAATGAACAGCAGTGTGAAACTCTCCTCCTCTGAGTCTGAATGGTCGGGGGTGAAAGCATTACACTCCACTCATGTAACATAACTCCTGCTGCGAGAGAGCAGGGACAATTACACACTGTGAGAGTCTCACAATGAGCAGAGCACAGTGGAGGATGATCTCTACATGGAGCACAAAGTGTGAACATCGAGCACACTTACTCACAAAGTCGACGGTGGTTACGCACTGCAGCAGCTCAAAAGCCTCGTACAAACACCCTGCAAGCATTTCATCGACACGGGGGGTTAATGGCCGATCTATAGCAAAACCAAATGGCGTGCAGGTTACAACTGAACTACCAGACACGCACAAAAACGATATGGAGCATAAATTCATACCCTAACGGTGTAGAGTACTTAATATGCAAACTAAAAGTTAGGTTTGCATTATAAATATTGGAATTATCGTCTATCGTTTATGTTGTGTGACCTAAAACGTGGGTTTAATTTTTCGACTGAATGCTCCCTCACGTCCCTCAAACACCAAAGCACGCGTCAGCACTTTAAATGTCCACCGACTGGCTGTTTAGTTTTTAACGCTGCTCTCTATTCATGTTTTCGTTTTGATTTTACATGGACAATGTGTCTTATGTTGTTTTAATTATTTATGGTGACAAAGAAAGCTGAATGTAAATCTGTCTATATATTTTAACCCCCTGACAAGATCAAGGTTTAGTAGAAATGTGTACATGGTGAGTTAGTTAGTGAGTGTGTGTATGACAGCTTTAAGTATTGGGCTAAAACAAGTTGGTTTGTTTTTTGGTATGTTGTCATGTATGAGAAGACCCAAAGTCAACCCTATACACTGACTACAAGCTTTTGTACACCAGGATTTGAATAGGACTGATTCTGTCCCAAGCTTTCTGATCCTTATGAGGATTTGATCCCTCTAACTGTTTCCAGTGTAGTTCCAAAGAAACCAGAGAAATCTTGGACACTTTTTCTGCTCATTATTATCACTGTCATTTTTTTAAAGGATTCTAAGCACCGCAAATAAAGTTCCATTTACCTCCTTAGTGTTAAAGTGATGACAGAAATGTTAGAAATGTACTTTTTACGACATGGGCAATTGAAAACAAAGCTATCTGCATGGTTAGACACCATTAAGCACAAGTGGGAAAACACTTTAAACTGGCTTTCCATAGAACATAGACATGTACTCAATGTCAACGCTGCGTTGATGACATTTTAATGGTGCATCATAACACAAATATGCTCCATCATAATAACTCCTCATCTTATTTATCACTTTTTAAAGCATTGGGAAGCCTCTGTATGAGCTGCACACTGATCCCAGCCTTTATCCATTTTCCTCTGACACACCCTTCATCTTTATCCTGTCTATCCCAAACAGTCGTCCTCCTCCTCCTCCTCGTCCATGACTTACGGGCTCCTGAGTCTTAACGAGCCATTGAGAGATAATTGCTCCTCGAGGGGCAGAGCTAACTGACACCGCCGCCTTCTCCATGTCACTCAGTCAAGCCCCTGTCAGCCTTAATAGAACCACGAGCTGTACTCACTGCAGAGTTCTCAAACCGGTCGAACCTAATGACTGTCGAGTCCACTGATTCCAGATCAAGCTCTTCTCTGCAAACTGCATTATTGTTTTTTTTTTCCCCCCTCAAAGCAACAGAAGCACGCGCGAGCTGTGTGTTCTACGACTAAATGAGGCTCGTTAGTTTCTGTTTCTTTCTTTGATACTGATCACACAGCTGTGCAGCAGAAGCCAGACATGATATATTCATCAGGAAATGAATAAGAAACTAGAAAGGCACTTGGTGGAGCGCATCCCCTCCAACAAGGCCAAACAGCCCCCTTCTGATACCACACTTAAATGCCCTAGATCCGGATTTTTTTTTTTAGATCTGCACCAAATAAATATCAGGGCCTATATGCCACATATTTCATCAAGAACCATGAGAAAATAAGCAAATAAATAAAAAATGTTGACAAACGTCCAATCTTGAAAAGAAATTCTTGGATCCGACCCCAGATTCACATCAAAATTGAATGGGTTCTTCCTTGGGTTATGCCCCGCCCCTCTAAATTTTATGATAATCAATGAGTAGTTTTTGCGTAATCCTGCAAACAAACAAATAAACACAGATGATAACAAAACCTCTTTGTCTCAAGGTAAAAAAAACAACAGCCCTGAACCCAAGGACACAGTCCCACCGGATTCAACTGTGTCCCAAAGCTACAGGATTTTAAATTGATGCAGACTGTACAGCGCAGACGTCCTTGGTGCCAAGGGCAAGCGTGTGTGTGTGTGTGTGTGACTTCTGAGATGCAGAAAGGTCTGCACTGCTTCTGTGTGACATGATGCGGAGGGATGGCTCGCACTCCGGGCACACGCTGCGTCCTCTTCCGTCCTGCCAGTGGCTTTGACCTCAACAGATGACGAGGGACGGCCACGGGTAGCGAATGTGGACGTAGTGTACATGTCAGTTCACTGCTGGCTAAAAGAACTGAAGGCTGGCTACTGCTGATGTCCAGAAATGGCTCATTTTGTGTTAGTAAGGTAGAAAATAAAAAAGATTCTTCCTCTTTACAGGGTTAGAATAACTTTATAAAGCAACTAATCATCCATGGTTTTTACTTCATTATCATGCAGAGTGTGTCCCATCCTCAGGTTGTACAAATACAGAAGAGGAAGAGATCTGGCTGAATTAATAGCCGTCACAAGCACTAATGGATTAGTCAGACTTGCAACACTGTCAGTAGAATAAACACACATCAGGAATGCCAGAGGCGCCGTGACAGTAAAGTACTTCAGAGCCTAACAGGGCATTTTAATACTGATCTGTTAGTTTGATCAAAAGTTTGGTGAGCAGGAGTTATTTAGCTCAACGATTCACAGAGCCGAGTGTATCTACAGAGGTTTGTCGCTGTTCGCAAGAACGGTAATGTGATTATTCCTGAATAACTTGTTATTCCAACCCAAATGTATTGATTTTTTAAATGATTTCACATGAGAAAACCTCCTGAAATTGGCTCATTACTTCCGACAAGGAGGTTGTGTTTTCATTGCCATTTGTTTTAGCAATCTTTTAGCAGATTATTCAAAAACTCCTGAACCGATTTCCATGAAATAGGGGTGGAGCATGAACCAAGAAAGAACCCATAACATTTTGGAGTGGATCTGGATAAACAGACGTGTCCAGGATGTTTTTTTTCACGTTAGCCTTTGCAGAGGTATGTGCTCTATTTAGCGCCTTTCTGGTTCCCAGAGTTTCCTGGCTTATTAACCTCCTTTTATTTCCTTTGTGCATGAGACATGGGAGTAATGGACTAAGTGCACGTTCCCTTTAACAAGGCAAATATAACATGTAATCACTGTACATGGCTCCTTTAAGTGTTGCAGCCTTTAAATCATTCTAACAGCATTCGATTCAGACTTTAACTGAGTTGGATGTTGTACATATCAAACCTAATGAGATCCTGTCATGACTTCCACATTATAAGTGGCTCAGGGGCTCATTCGGACATTAGACTAATGTAATGAGCTGCACGTCTGGATGGGTCATTAGCTAAAGTGTTGGTCAAGGGGAAGGTTCAGCCTCACAGTGTTGTTAGCAGACAGGTCAAGGAGTCACCAAATCAATTAAGTCTGCATGTGGAATTATAGCTTTTCCTTTTGAGTGGCGTTGCCCCCTCCTCTAATGCCCCCGTCTAATCGTAGCCTAACACTCCAGTCTCATTTAAATCTCCAATATATACCTTTGGCCACTAGGGGTCTATCAATCAAGACAAAACAGAACAAGACTGAAATTGATGACGTTGTGAAGCAGCGAGGGATCATGGGAGTTGTCGTCTTCACCACCATTGCCGATGGAAAATCTACCTGACGTGACTCAGCACAAATCATGTTCACGGACGAGGTGATGTTAAGTTTTATTCACGTTACGCAGCACGGTAATAAATAATTGTGATCCATTATGTGACTCATACAAAGGGTGGAGGCGAACCAAAATAAAATGTCCTGTTACCGTGAATAAATCTTCTCTGGGTTTGAACATTGTTGAAATCATTTTGGATCACGTAGATGAACAAAATACGCAACATAGGTCTATTTATTCTTTTAACATTTTAATAAAGAATTGTTTCATATTATATCTTTAAAACAAATCACTGCCGCTAATGCTTTTATATTGATCATTTGTCATATTTAATACCTGACCTTTGTATGTAGTTCAGATTTATCGTGGTATTGATTATCTGTCATATGACCAAGCCTCACTATTTTACAACTTGGCAAGGCACAGTTCATATACAGATTAACTGTCATTATCGAACTGAGGCGATTTTATAGCCACACTCTCCTCCAATCAGTACACAGGGTGCAAATGATTCATCACTTTTTCCCCCCCGAAGCATTAATCACACCTAATTTGTGTGAAGGTGCCAAGCAGCTGCAATGTCTCCTTATTTGCATTCCGACAGCAGTCTCTGACGCATCGCCACATGCTGGCATAAGGACGCCGTCCTCCCTCCAAATTGCCTGCTAAGTAGCTTCTGGACATCGGCAGTCGTCCTGTCTGTCTGTCTGTCTGTCTGTCTGTCTGTCATCCCATTTTTCTAGCCCGATTCCTCTGGTGATTTTTTCTCAGACACAAACATTCTCCTATACAGACGCTGTAATCCGTCCTCTCCAAGATTCTGCACTGAATGTATCCTTCTGCCTTTTCTGACACCTACAAGAATAAAACTAAGGCACAAGGCTCCTGCAGAACAATGTGACACAGACAATGTCTTCCCCAGATAACATGTTGAGGGTTTTGCTCATCAGCTTTTGCCATTGTACAGGTGCCACGGTAATGATGGAGAAATGGTGCCATTGACGGGAAAATAATAAAAAAGTCCTCCTTTCCATCAGTGTTCGAACAAAAGCTAAGATCAGAAGTTTTAGAGCGGCAGCCATCATCCCAAACCGGTCAGGACAACCTGTCACTTAGCGTTGACGTCTTGTGCTCAACTTAAGAAACCAAATGCATCCAAAACCCATCAGAGTGACTCATTAATGTCCCAATCTAATGAAAGTTTTAAAATCCAAGTTCATGTAGAACATTTCCTCGAGAGCGTGGAGGAACCGAGCCCATAGGTCCCGCCTGTGAAATTAATCAGTCACGTTTAATGAAAGCTGGCACGGACGGCTGATTATTCACTAGGCAAGGAATTCGGGACGAGGCAGAAGCAGCATGCTGGCGTTTATGGCGGGGAGAAGCTCACAGGCGACGTAGCTGCAGGGAGGAAGCGCCGAAGACAACACTTCACACATCAGTGAGGCAGCAGAGCCGCAGGCAGCAGAGCAGCCCCTCGCTCTCTGCCTGGCGCTGAGGTTCGTGGCTCCGACCCTTCACTCAGCGCCGACAACCTCCTGTACTCACACTGTAGTAGTCCGGGAGCAGTCTTGCGTATTGCGTACAATACATTTGAAAAACTACAAGCACATAGCAGGATATAGTCAAGTAGTATATATCAACGAATGTAATTTAGTTATTGTTCATCTATTCATCTGTCTAGTGTGTTTTTAATGGATACCAAAGAATGTAACTTTTCCCTAATAAAAGCTTGTATTATTTTCCCTTCAATGTACTGCTGAAAAATGTACATATAAATTAAAACATTTTCATGTGGCAAACTAAAATACTATATGAACTGCATCCATATTGTGTGTTATGACAAAGCTAACAAAAGACCATGAGGACATAGCATCCTTATTTCATGCCGTTAGATATTCTACACTGTGTAAATACGTGAAATAATTATTCTTTGATTGGTGATATGGCCAAAAATGACATCAAGATAAAGTTTTCATATCAGTTGATATCACAAATTATTATCTATTTTAAGTTTGAAGACTACGTGAAGGTTGTAGTTTTAAATTCATATTGCTATCGATGAAAATAGTATTGCGATACTTATTCATATTGTTTTATTGCCCAACCAACTTGAAAGTATTTGATTTTAGCATTGCCACAAATGGTTATTTTCGTTATGGCAATTATTCGGGACTTTGTGTTATTCAAATAGAAGAAAGAGAATAATATGTCTTGCTTTGTCTGACAAACAGTTCAAAACACAAACAATAAAATACAGCAAATACCCACATTTAAGAAGCAAGAAGCGGCAAATACTTTGCAAATATTGTTTTTCTTGATTAAACACTTGAAACGATTGTTTGCCAGTCATTTTTTTGTTGATAGATTAATCGACATTTGACCAACTTCCAGTACTGATTGTAATTTGGCTACATTGAGTGAATGCTGGTTGTTTTTGCTCAGGCACTGGGACTGACCATATCAGGCACGAGGAAGTGAAGTGGAGGAGGATTGAAACTTAACACACAATAAAGCAGCTTTGTAGACAACAGTACACAACAGTACACAATAGTACACAACAGTACACAACAGTACTTCACAGTGGGGCCACATCAGCCAGTGGCAAGAGGGCAAACAACAGCTCTCCTGCATTAACACACAACTGAGGCACACACCGTCCTCCTCTGACAGACAACAGCACCTTTACTTCATCTTTACACCACTGGACCACATCTGCACACATCTGCACACATCTGGACACACACACTCACACACAAGCTGTCACTCACTCTCGTGCTTGGAAGTTCCCCATGTGTGCCGCGGGACTCCCGGGCTCTTGATGATCGCTCTGCCGGCGGATTTCAGCGCGTCCATCCCGAGGTGTGTCTCCGGTCTCCGGCAGGTGGATTCCAGAACCTCCTCCCCGGTGAGTCTCCTCCGGACCACGAAGGCTCAGGCGGAGCTCGACGGCGTCAAATGCGCCAAAGAGGAGGAAGCAGGAGGTGAAGAAGAAGGAGGAAGAGGAGGAGGAGGAAGCAGTGATACAAGTTATCAGCCTGTGTCTCTACCCACTGGTGACAGGGGGGGGCGTGTCCTCACTACCTCACCGACCTGTGACGTGTCCTCGATACTTATCACGATGAATATCAACGTGATCATTTATTATAAGTTTACAAAGCTCGTTTTGACGCAGATCAAATATGAGTCATACTGTTTGCACCATGAATGAAATGCCTTATTGATAATCTGATCACAGTACTGACTGACTTCTGCTGCCTGCAGTTTGTGTTGTAGGTTTTAACTTATTGTAATGCATTGTGCCTGCCTGACTACAACAAGTTATTTTATTTTGATTTCAGGTTGCCATTTTCAAAACTGGCCAGTTGATTAATGAGCCTGTTAAAGGTTCAGTGTGTCGAATTTAGTGACATTTAGTGGTGAAGTTGCACGTTGCAGCTGAACACCTCTCACCTCACCCTCCCCTTCCAAACATGAAAGAGAACCTGTGGTCACCTTCAGTTGTCATAAAAACTCAAAGGTGTTTAGTTTGTCCACTCTCGGCTACTGTAAAAAAACATGGCTGCCTCCAAAGAGAGGACACGCTCCCAATGTAAATATCAATTATTTAAATATAAATGGCCCATTCTTGATCCCTTTCAACTAAATATTACACATTGAACCTTTAAATAAACAAATGAATGAAATGAAATGAAATGCATAATTATTGCATAGTCATGATATTCTTGTATTGGCCAGCCCTCATGGGAAATATTTGATTATGAGGCTGCAACAAATGGTTGTTTTTCCACTCACAATTAAGATTAAGATTACTTAATTGATTAGTCAAATATTGAGCTAGAAGAAAGAATAATTTGTAGAAATGTCTTGTTTTGTCTATCGAACAGTTTACACAAAAATATTCATATCTACCTAATGTACAATAAATTCAGCAAATACTCACATGTTAGATGCAGGAAGCAGCAAGTATTTGGCCTTTTTTGCTTGACTAAACAACATATTGCCACCTAAAATAATATATTGATATCTATTGGACTTTTGCTGCTATTGATGAAAATTACATTGCAATAATGATTGATATTGCCTTATTGCCCTATGAAGCACCAATCTCCAGCATAGAAACAAATCACTAGATAATTATTGCAGTGTTAATGGACTTACACTCACTAATGAGCTGATGGTTAATGAGCTTACAGTTGAACTGTTTGTCTTCGGATTCTCTCTGGATAATTGAACTGTGGTTGATCAGCAGCTTTTATTATCCCCTTGTAATGTGTTATAATATTTCTACCAATCATCATGTGTCTTTTCATTTCATGACAGGTTTCATCTGGTCATTTCATCCCATCTTTACCAGTTTTCCATGTTGGGGATCTAAAACAAATATAAACCATAAAACATGGCAAATTTCAAACTAATGCATTAGTCTTTTTCGATTTATTGCATGTTAGCCCCCTCTATTGGATGCAATTGGTTATTACAACTTTGAATAGACTCATTTTCACTTGTAAATAGACAATAAAATATCAGTTAAAAATTAGTTTTTTTAACAAAATAAACTATAAATAAAGAAAACAAAGACCAGTAAAGACGAAGGCTTGGTGTGACAGATGGTTAACAACTTGCAGCCTCCTCTTTCCAGTTTGGAACTGGTGACTTCTGGTGCATTGTGTGCACTCCGACTGTAAAGCTGTACACCCCCCCACCCAAAAGGCATTTCGTCTGCATGTGTTGTATCAGATAACTGTGAACCCTCCAACTCCACTTGAACTTTGAATAAAGAGAAATAAATTTCTGACACATACAAAACATTGCATTTTTTTTTTGTCCTTCATGGTGAAATCTTTATTTCTTATTCTCTCCACAACCCAGCACAGGTTAACATGTCACATCTGAGCTCCTCTCTCACATGTATTTCACACTCAGGAAGCTAAGCAGTGCACGTATAGTCACGTATTTCTCACAAGTCCTCTAGAAGGGGTTATTACAGTTCGGCCTGAGGTGGCATGCTGCTGTTGAAACTTTTGGTGCTCCGTGAATATTTGAGAGGGTCTTCAGTTTGTATTTAATGTCCTCAGCAGTGCACACTACTGCAGCTACACTAACTGCTGTGTGTGTCAGTGTGTGTGTGTGTGTGTGTGTGTGTGTGTGTGTGTGTATGTGTTGTTGTCCTGGATACGCAGCGAGCATTCATGCGGCTATTTTTAAAAGTTGAGAGTCTTCAGAGTGCTGTGTTGCTGCCACGTTGTTACTAATGCGCGTATCTGCATTAGAATGAGCATTTTTAAAACTAACGCAATTTCTCCCTCTTCAGTTTGGAAGGAAAAAGCCTCTTAAAGGCTAAAAGCTGAGCTATAACAATGCACTGAAGTGATATTGCCTCTCATCTGCTTCTGTAAAAGATCTGTGATAAATATTTGTAGTTATGATTATAAATCTGCCACAATGTCACAGGGCCTCTTTGAATCCAGGCTTGAACGGTTTCCGAATGTCATTTTCAGCCCGACTCCTTTCACACGCGAGGAATCAAACAGCGCAGCATGCGTCGCCCAATTCAGCTGTGAACACTGCGTCCTATAATTCTGGAGATATTCCTTAAGGTAGTAAAAATCATCTCAGTGTCTTGCAGCATGGCTGAGGAAGAGATCGGTTGTTTATCTCCCCCATAAAACAAATCATGCTTGTGAGGGTTTCTGTATTTTGTAAAGGACAAAAAGGGGGAGGAAGGAGGTGAGGTCACCGACAGAAGTGTAAGAGTACAGCCAGACAAAGAGAGGGCTTCATGAAATTGATTTATAATAGACGGGGGAGTAAGGTGGTCTCTACTCAGAAAGAAACAGAGAGAAAATAAAAAAACAGACTGATCTAATTGGCTATCATGCTCTCAGTCACTTCTGTTTTACATTCCCTGATGGGTGCTATCCTGTCTGCAATACAGTTTGTCCCCCCTCCTCCAGTTTTAATGTCGTAATCTCATGCTATTTGTCTCTCTCACACACACACACACACACAAACACACACACACACACACACACACACACACACACACACACACACACACACACACACACACACACACACACACACACACACACACACACACACACACACACACACACACAGTCTCATCTTTCTCATTTGCTCTCTCTAAAACCCACGTCTTCCTTTAAGAGGACGGCGCTAGAAGGCATCTGGTGGACGGGGCCCGTCTTGGAAGCAGGAGGGGGCCTTGGCCAGCGATTTTCAGGTCAGTCCAGCGACGCGTCAGCACATGGTTTCGTTTGTGTCCATTTAAACCTGAATAAAATCTTCAACCAAGTACAAAGCCTGCACTGGAGGACCTCACACACCATCTATTTCAAAGACTGGTGTCCCTCCTGCGGCTGCTCCCCCTCCTGGTTTCTCCCGTCCCTCCTGCTCTTCTCCTCTCCCTCGTCTCCCCTCTCGCCTTTCTTCCAGTTCTGAGGCACACAAGAAGTCCTGGGACTGCGACTGCGAGTGTCCCAGGGACTCCACTGACAAGCTTCGGCTGGACAGGATGCTACTTAGGCTGGACTGGCGGGCGCCTCTGGGATGGGTCTCGATTTCTACCCGAACCTCAATATTGGTTCCTTCCCTGGAGGGACAACAGAAATAGATGGGGTATCAGGTGTGAAGCTGCAAGGTGCTGCACTAAACTAGACCATGCAAAGGGCTCCTCAGTGATAAAAGACAAATACTGGTGTTACTTTAGAAGAAAATTCAAAGATTACTAAAATAAAGACGTTAAAAACAGTCCAGAGGAAACAGTTACCTCAGAGGAAGTGCTTGTGTGTCCTCGACTTCACTATCAGGCACAATGACCACCTCGCAGTCCGACGGGCTGTCCTGCTGGGTATATTCATGGCGTTTTGTGGCTTCATCCAATCTCACATAGCTATCTAGCTCTGGGGGCGTGGTGCTCGTACTCGGGAGGACGCCCACTTCCTGTATACTGACTCTAACTTCCTCGACGCTGGTGTCGCCGAGCGCCGGGTTGTTCTGACCCGTCCAGTGGTCGCTGACTACATGAGAGAATAGAAGATCTATAAGAGAAGTTGAAACGTCATCAGTTTAGGCCGACAACCGCAACTCTGTAATTAATTATTTCAGTTTTATTATTATTATTTATTATTAGAATGTGTAAACTTGTATACTCACAGCTGGCTAAGTCCTCCAGTTGGATCTTATGTGTTTCAGGAGCTTCACTCTGCGGTCGACACCAGCCGTTCCTACAGAGCGACATGGGGACGACCCCGTACACATAAGTCAGCATTAGCGGCACACCCACACCTGCAGGAAAACAGGAAACAGCAAAGTAAGAGAAACAATTTAAATAAACATTATATATGATTATAGCCATTTCTCTACAGTTGTGCCAAACTATCTTTTAATAACACACAAATAATTATTTTAAAAAGTACTGCTGCTGTTGAGTATTGCCACATTGAGGACTTTTAAAAACTTTCAAAAGTTCAAAAATATTGAAACCAATAATTCCCATAATGCAACTTTGCGCAAATGTCTAGTATTAAAACCCAATCCATCCAATGTGATTGAATGATTCATGGCAGAATACTCGTCATGAATAGTAAATACATTTTTGGTATAAGCGGCTTTATGTTTTATAGCCTGTGAAATTAGGGGAGTGAAACATGTTCAGTATATTATTGCAATAACCCGAAAAAAACACAAGAGGGAGCCCTTCCTTCTTCACAATGGACTGGACTGAAGTGCAAAACTAGGGTCCAAGCTTTTAAATACATTCTAATTGAATTGAAGTCAATTCGATGTTTCTTTATTGATATATTTTAAGTATTTATTTTAAAGATTTTCTTAATCGATGGCATATCTGTTTTATATCACTTGTTATTTTATTTCAGGGAACCTTCATTATTCCCTTAAAATGTTATCTATGTTTTGAAGCGTCTTCTGTTCTTCTGTTTCCATTCCATTTCCTGGTTATACATGATTATACATCAGTGCAAAGACAAGTTTCTCTCTACTCTATGTCACTAAAGTCCTTTCAACGCAGGTCCAAACTCAACGAGCAGCAGCCCCCTGTGTGTTGTGTGATTATGCAACCTGTGATTGAGGGAGGAATTCAGGAACACAAAGCAGAGTGCCAACCAAACAAAGAGACATCATTAACCCAGCGGGAACACTGGGGCGCTATTGACTCAGCGACAGGGTGAAACCAGGACGAGAGGACGAGGCTGTCGGCCAAACTGATCACAGAGAGTGGAAGGAACATGAGAAACTGTGTGTGTGTGTGTGTGTGTGTGTTTGTGTGCACGTTGTCAAGAGAGGGACAAGACAGGGAGCTGCGACTGAAATATGAGAAACCAAATAACAGTTGTAGAGCGGTGAGAGCGCAAAACAGACGGCAGCGATAAAGTGAAGCCAGAGTGAAAAATGAAACTCAAGGGGCATAGAGACAGTACGGGGGATACAGAGGGTTAGGAGGGGAGGGTGAAGAGAGCCGTATGACTAAATGCATGTGTGTGTGTGAGTGTGTGAGTCAATGGAAGGTCCGCCAGTGTGAGGTACCGAGATGGTTGTGACACTGCAGATGGAAGCTGAGAAGCTGATAACGCCTTAAGGATGTCTGTCACATCTGTGAACTTTACCTACAGTAGAGAGAGGCACGAGTCATCCAAATACTACTTTAAGTGTGTGTGTCTGTGTGTGTGCTCTTAAAGTTTGGGTCATAATAAGCCTGGATACATGTTCAGATGTGTATAACCTATGATTTATTAAAGGAATATTCTGACATTTTCAGACATCAGCATGTTAATCAGTGAGGTCTAGAGGTGCTGGTATGGCAGCCACTCTCTGTGCAAAGCTAAGTAACTTTAACATGAGCCATTATAAGAGTTAGAGTGAGCGGGTCAGACGAGTGGTACTTGGGTAAACCATGCAGGAGGCAGGACAGCGGAAATCATTGTCACCATTCGTTGTCACTCATTTACGTTGCGGTTGTGTTTCCATTGTTCGGCTTTTGTAGTTGTGTTGTGGCTTTTGCACTTGTGGTTTCCGTTAATGCGCCTGTGTAAGATGCCTCAGCCACTGCATCAGCGTGCTGGACAGGAGGTGGTTGTGTTGCAGTTTGCCTCTTACCCACAGTGACAGCTGCTATAACTGGCGACACAAAGACTGACATCATCACCCCACTTGCCACAGTCAAGTAGTGCTTGCTTCCTGAGATATTGTTTTTCTTACAGCGACCATGGACCTGGAAGGTAACAAATAAATCATTAATGAAATTATTCCTGTCATTTATACATGTCTACCCAAAAAAAAGCATGCATGAGAGAAAAGGAGAACAGCCTGCACAGGTCAGCACAGGTCAGCACAGGTCAGCAGGGCCATATGGAAATATTTTGCAGTGTAGTTGTGCAAACTCAGCCAGTTCCTCTTTTCAAACCAGTATTTTCCCCATGATCATTGAAAGTTTCGTACCTTTCGGCCCATGTAGATCGGTATGCCCACAATGATGACTGGGATGGCGATGCCCGCTATAAGGGAGATGACCACCGGTGCTCCGAGCAACATGCCCACCTGCCACAGAACCTTGCGGGTTTGTGACCATGGCTTCTTCCCCCAAAATGTACATCCTGAGGGACTGTGATACACACGGAGGGGGGTCAGATTTATTATCATGCAAACAGTTCAGGGTGGGCGCTCGTGTCAAGTCTGTCTGTTGGACTGTCCACCACTATTGGATGGATGGCTATGAAGTTTTGAAAAGACATTTGTTCCCCAGAGGATGAATCCCAATGACTTCGATGATGCCCTGATTTTTCCTGTACAAGAATGAAATGGTTGGTCTTGTGGGAAATCTATTGAAAATCAGACAAATGTCCTTAAAATTTGCAAAAGATATTCAAGGTTCCCAGAGGATGAATTCTCATAACCTTGATTATGACCTTTACTTTTTCACCCAGAAACACTATCAGGACTATATTTCATTTCCCCTGTACTGTGGGTTTTGGAAGCTGCAAAATTAATTAGCCAATGTTAGCATGCTAATAGGTACATAATGGTGAATCTGGTCATTTCCTGCTAACACCAGCATGTTAGCATTATCACTGTGAGCATGTTAACATGCTGATGTTAGCATTTAGCTCAAAGCATCGCTGTGCCTGGATGTGCCTGGCCTCGACTCTTCTTGCCATCACCTCATTGACACAAGTTGTTGGTGTCATTCAAACTTCATACGCATCCATACACATAGATACAATCATGTTTATGCTATGACCACAAAAGCATCATCATAATTTAGGCTCAAAAGTGTCAAAAGTGTAAAAAGTCAAAGCAGCACATCGTATTTGGGATATTTTAGTATTTCATTCCCGGATAGTGGGAGGAAGTAGAGACGCATCATCCATCTCTGTGCACAGTCCATAATTTCCACCATGTCATCATCATGTAGGTCGTGACCTCTCACAGCTTCAATTAACTCCGACACACACATAAAACACTTCTGAATGATTTTTTTTTTTTAAAGATACAAATGAAATAAATGTGGG
This sequence comes from Hippoglossus stenolepis, assembly GCF_022539355.2. Taxonomy (NCBI): domain Eukaryota; kingdom Metazoa; phylum Chordata; class Actinopteri; order Pleuronectiformes; family Pleuronectidae; genus Hippoglossus; species Hippoglossus stenolepis. Next base: position 11,186,787 of record NC_061502.1, read on the forward strand.
CTCGTGACAGCATGACGACATTAGCAGGCTGTATAATTGCTGCAATTGCATCATTAACCAAAGTGAATGATCCCATCTGCATTTATCATTTAACCTTTCTGAATGACACTCATTTAGAGAAGAGAGAAATGGAAGAGAAGTAGAGAGAGGCTTGTTTACGTCTGTTAAGCAGAGGCAGATATTCTGTGGACTGATGTGACTAAAGGTAAAATAACTGTCGACTTAAATGTTACATTAATCTCCTACCAGCCCGTGGTGTCGTGCTGTAATTCTCATTGCTGACTAATGCTGTTTGGTCTTAATCGAGCAGCAATTAAGGAACCGCAGTGACAACATGAGGAACACAGCACCTCAGGGCGACGCCACTCTGGGGTGGCATTATGGCGAGATGATTTAGTCGTACACTGAACTTGCAGATTTGCGGTGACATGATAAAAGCTTCGCCCTTCTGCAGCAGGATCGCTGTTATTTATAGCGTGAAAGACGGAGAGGGGTGAGGAGAGAGAAGAGGAGGGTGAGGGGGCATGGACGGGAGAGTTAGGAGAGAAAGTGTGAAAAGAAGGCGACTCAGGAACAGAGAACACCCGAGACATGGAAAAAAAAATCAATACGTGAAAAAATATCATGCACCTCTGCACCTTACAGTGTAGATAAAGATGGACGACGTGACAGCTCCCCAAAAGTGAAGCCAATAAATCATCTTGATTGCCCCTCTCTAGTGCTCCTCCATGTTGGTGGATAGGACATGAACCAAATTAAAAGCTCAAAGTAAAAAAAAATTGTCAGAAAGAAGTGGAGACACATCGTCCATCTTTATATAGACTCTTATTCTACATCCTTCATATGCTGTAGTTCTAAAATGGACCTCGGACAGTAGAGAGTTATATTCTGCCGCACTGGAGATCTGGAGACACACAGGTCAGCAGTGACTCCCTCCAGGAGGAGCTCAGACAAAAGGTTGCAAGTGGTGCAGCCTTAAAAACACTGACATAACGTGTGAGCCTTCCTGACCTGACAAGTATTTATCTCTGGCTTAACACCTATAGATGAAATAGAGGGTATACTAATTTAATGATTGTAGTGATGAAGTTTTCGTTCTTTAGGATCAAATTGAATCTTACAAAGGCCAAAGTTGCACTTGTGCCAACGATTTTTTTCCACCTCATGCTGTTGAGAAGGATCAAATTCTGCTGCTCTTTCTCTTGCACTTTTTGTGCAGTGCTTCTACTATATAGGTCACAAAGATAGTTCACTATAGAATGTGAATTCATTTAGATTATAAATGAGCTTTTTATATAATCTTTTGGTCTAAAATCTTGAAAAAAGCCCAAATTGGCCAATAGTCCAAAACATCAGAGTTAAATTACAGCTTGAGAGTTTAATATGTGCATTTGTTTGTGCATGTTTCTTGTGTATTCATGAGCCGACTGCGAAGAGGACACCTGAGGTAGTGCACGTCGGTGATCTCCTGCATACACAGCCAGCAGAACTGACAGGCACACACAGTGCAGTTCATACGGTTACAGCTGCCATCATTGGTCTTCATGATGTAGGCACCACAGCGAGGGCACGGTTTGATCTCCTCCGCATCTGAAGCGACAGAGTGAACACGGAACAGGTTCAACACACACCCTGCAATATTCATTCATGTTAAAGGGAGAGCTCGACACTTTCAGGAAATCCTCTTTTAGCTTGAAGCAGTAAGATTGTGGAGTCTCCAAAAGCTGGAGCCAAGAATCGTTTAGGGGTCATTTTACACAGGATACGACATGTTTATTAATGTGCGCTAGATGTGCCGGTGGGTGGATTTCGTTACAGTTGGACCGAGCCAACCTCGCCGATTCCCTGGCTACAAGATATGTGAGACTGCGACAAGGCTGCTGGTCGTACCTCCTCCAGGTTCTTCATTGAAGACGTACAGTGTGGAGGCATCGTTGCCACCTGAGGTGTGGCGGGCTCGCTGCCGCCGGGCCTGGTCGCACGTCTGGTTGGGATGCCACAGCTGGCGACAGTGGTAGCAGAACTCCGTGTCACATCCCTCGCGGCCGCAGCTCAGCTTGGGACACTCCGCGCAGCCGTAAGCTATCACTGCATAGCTGAAGGGGAGAGAGAGAGAGAGAGATGGCAGAGTGGATATGGTTGATATGATAATTGTGCTCATGAAGGACACATCCGCAGAAATTGTGTAGGTTTCAGTCCAGGTCTTCTCCCTTTTCCCGCCCTGTTACCGCACCATGTTCCAGATGTGACTCACAGATGATGCAGTTTCATTTTAATGTCACAGCTTTGCTTGGCTGACTTGAATATATCGAACAAAAGACAATGATTCTCAAATCTATTTCTTTCCTTGTATTGTTTTGCTGTTTACTCTGGTGATTCACACTGAATTGCTCATTAACATTTTTGCTTGTTGGTTCAGTGACAGCTTCAACTAACTGTGGGACTGTTTCCCACAGTTCAACACAGGAGCTAGAATAATTCCATCTCCAGATCTTGAGCAGCCATGACGATGATAACAAGGAGCTTCATGCCTGTGGACCGAATCTGAGGGGATATCAACATAAATTTTGACGTACAAAAAAATCATGTGGTACGGCTCTGATGTGAAGTGTTTCATCTCCAGCGTTGTAGAGTTTTCAGGTTTATCTGAAAAGGACAACGGCTCAGACAAAATGAAGGCCACACACATACGAGGATAATCAGTCGGCTTCTCAGGGTTCCGTATTTCCATTTGAAATGTCTGACTCTCGACTCTAACACTTTTGGCTGAACAAAGCCGATCTTATCAGCTCTAACATTCAGTTTCCAAAGATACCAACAACAACTGGCAAGATGTTAAAAGACATTATGATAAACAGGGGTAATACCAGACAAGGAACACTGAACACCCCTTCTAGTGTCAACCTCTGCATATGCATGATTCTGCACATCAGTGAAGTAACAAGAAGTGCTGTGGATTGGTTTTTCATTTACATATCGTGCACATGGATGCACAGGCTAGCACGAGCACATGTTACACAACACACATCCCCCACCCCCCCCCCCCACCCAATGTGTTTCAGGCTATACTGTTGAGTGACAGTTTGAAAGAAACATGCAGTCGCAGCGCCATAGCAACAGGCAGGAAACAGGCATAGTGTTAGTCAATTTAATTTGGACGTAAACAAAACAAGTCTGAAAAAATAGTGAATGGTTTCAACATGTTTTCTGGAGCTCAAGAATAAACACAATGTATTTTGGTGGAATTTAAATGTGCTTTTTTACAATATTCTTTATTTTCATTCGGATCCAACAAGTACCCCGAAGATGCAACTGCATAATTTTAACAAGGGCCATCATATTATGGCTCTATGCAGATTGAAGCTAGATTTTTTTTAAATATAAAACATATATATTTATCTATAAAAAATATACAGCATAATATACAAATTTATTGTCAAGTTAAGTTTCCTCAAACATCAAACTGCAAAAACATTGGACAGAAGTTCTGTTATTTAACATGGACACAGAAAGGTTTTAGGCAGCTGGACCCGTGCAGCAGATTCTCTGTCTTGCATGACCAACTCCTCACTGCTTCCCATTAGAAAGCTCTTGCCCTGCAGCAGCATCACATATGCAGCATACAAAACCCCGACAAATGTGTTCGCACAGACTCACAAGTGCACAAAACCCCACATTTTGCTACACTTTCTCAGAACCAAGATAATCTCCAGCTAAGCTTCTGTCCCTAAGACCTCGAGGAATGTCTGTATGTCGGGAACATGGGAGACAAAACCCCGCAAATGTGAACTTATAGTTTACATAACAGGTCAAAAGCTTCAAAAGCTGCTTCCTGTGGGAACCTTTGGTCATTTAAAATCTAAAACACCACATCAGCAACCTGTACTTTAAGAATATGTCAAAACTAAAATTGTGGGATTCTTTTTTGTTCGGTTTGTCACCTCAGAAACTCGATCTCTTGTTTCTGTGTGTTACATTTAATTCAGCGCAGCATCAGACAGATTGGTGTATTGATCTCTGCTCCACTCGTACTGTACATGATGACAGGGCTGTGAGCACTGACAGCTGGGGAGACAGACCGTATACCACTGGGTCCTGAACCCTGGTGCATGCATACGTGCTCCTCCTGAACACAAATATCCACTGAACACACACACACACACACACACACACACACACACACACACACACACACACACACACACACACACACACACACACACACACACACACACACACACACACACACACACACACACACACATTGTGATTTCCCATCAGCAGCCCTATCCCATTACCCATCTATGAGCATTTGGGTGATGCAGTTATGGATCAGCGTCATTATGAGCAGAGAAAAGAAGAGAGTTAACTCTGAGCATGGTTGTTGCAATGCATTGTGGTCTATTGAGGCTGCTGTCTCTAACTATTCCACAGTGGATTTCTCTCTGTTTGATTTATGATTATTTCTTAGATCGATTCTGAAATGAAATCCCAGTGTGGCTGCACTTTAAATACGCGAGGTGATGTTATCCACATTTCAGCCAGTTCTCCTCAGGGAGAAGGCAAATTGTAAAGTGATCCTTGCCGGGCAGAAAGCAAAGAATTACTTTCAAAGTTCTGATGGAATAAACCGATTAAAAGGTGAATTTTTAAACATGTATATGATTTAAACAAATAAAAATACAGAAGATTTAGACAGATTCTTTGAAAGGCCTGGCTCATCCTTAACAACCAGACTGTTCTGTTCCAACATCTGCAAAAAATATACTGGTAGCATCAAACTTTGAGCCGCCTCACAGTGATTATACAAATCTGCATTCACTTGATGTCAGTGCAGCTTTTAAACATCCAATCAATCATCTTGACATTGAAAAAACTGTTCCCAGTAGTTTTTGTATGTTGTGCAGCCTGTGGTGAGATGACAGGGTTTTTGAAAAGTGCTGTCATGCTGTAGCGTTGGATTAGGGGTAGTTGTTTTAGAAAGTAATTACAGTGCAGGGAATCACACCACTGCATTTGTTGCTCCAAATTTATTTTTCGCATATATCTAGTTTAAACAAAGAGAAGCTATTGTTTCTTTTCATTTTCTATCCCCTTCCTTATTAGGGTATCACCAATCTAGGATATCAAAGTAGTTATGTCCTGAAGTGACTCTTTATCGTTTTTAATGAATGTGACATTTAAAGGTTCAGTGTGTAGAATTTAGTGACATCTAGTGGTGAAGGTGCATGTTGCAGCTGAAGACCCCTCACCTCACCCTCCCCCTTCAAACATGAAAGAGAACCTGTAGTGGCCTTCGGTTGTCATAAAAACTAGTTTTTTCCAGTCTGGACTACTGTTAAAAACATGGCGGCCTCCGTGAGGAAACTGTTGATCTGGTCCTGAATCTAAAAGTTGCAGGGCCGTGTTTCTCACCTGCAGTCAGGTGCAGGGCACCAGCGTGTGTCTGGATCAGCAGCTAGAAAACGCCTCAGCTGGTACTCCTCAAACCGCTCCAGCAACGCCTGGTCATCCAGGATGGAGCGCACGTCCAGCGGCGCCAGCGTCTCGGGGCACTGCGGGCACGCGATGCCCACCCGGCTCTCCGATATCTCGATGCGCAGGTACTGGCGGAGGCAGTCGGAGCACGCCCGGTGGGAGCAGGAGCTGAGTCGCGGGAAGTGGCAACGCGGTTGACTGAGCAGGCACAGCGGGCACTCCTCCAGATGTTCATCCAATAGCTGCTCCTGGCTGGAGGAGGAGAGGGACAGGACGCCGGTGGAGCCCCTGCTGTCCCCGCACGCACATTCGGCCGTGGCGGCGGCCTCCTCACCCGCCTCAGCTGCTGCTGATGCACCTCCTTCTTCTCCTCTTTCGGCACCAGAAACTCTTGATTCTCCAGCCTCGTCTGCTGCGACACTGAGGTCCTGTGAAGAGTTACAGAACTGCTGATTCATCACAACCACTCAGGTGCATTGAAAAAAAAGTCCTCACACACATGGTTAAAGTGAAATCTCACAAATATGTGAGATTTCAAATATTTTCTTTTAAAAGTTAAGTGGAGCATCCTCCCACTTCTAGTAAAAATCTGTTCGGGCGAGTGTGTGTCGGTAAATAGTCTCTTTGGTCCACTTTGTTTCTTGGCAACATAATTCCTAGAAATTACCAATTAATTAAATAAACACACTAATGGATTTGGGCTGTAGCAGCGTGGGAGAGGGAGGAAGCAGAAGGTAATACATCTAAAGTTAATGATTTGCAGCCTCTCGTCAGATCAGTTCTGGTTTCGTTCAGGTTTTATTCATTTTTAAGAACCAACAGCACACATCTAAAAGTCTGGAAAAACAACCCACTAAAACATTATTTACCTTAACGTCATCAACAACAATGAATGTAAATCTGGCTAAATGTATATGGAGTTAGATCCATAAAAAATATGCGTAAAAGCAGTTGCATTACTACTGCTACTTACTCCTTATGTAATATTATGAGTATTTGCCATCAGGACCCCAAGGCTCTGGAGCTCATTGCCTGAGGACATTAGACTTGCCAGCACTTAACCTGTTTTTAAATCACAGCTTAAAACACATTTTATTGTCTTGTTTGTGTTTTATATTTTCCAAAAAACCTTTTATAACCTTGTTTAGATAAGTGTTATAGAAATAAGATTTTATTATTTTATCAGTTATTACACTTTGGTCTTTGAGCTGTATGTTTTAAAGTGGGAAGACAAAGACGCCTCCTCACCTGCTCTGGGTGCTCGCTGGGCGTCAGGGTGATGGCCACCTCCTCTTTGGGCCACGCTTCCACGGGCCTCTCGGGCCTCGGCTCCGATTTGGGCTTTCTGCTGAAGAAGTTCAGGAAGCTCAGTGGCCCCGTCTGCTGCTTGGGCCTCTTCATGGTCTGGGACTGGAGCGGGAGAAGCAGCCGAGGAGGGCAGGCAAACGACCATGAGCGGGATACAACCGTGTGTGTGTGCGTGTGTGTGCGTGTGTGTGTGTGCAATGTGTGTGTGTGAGAGAGAGAGGGAGAAAGAGTAAGCACAAGTGTGTGTGTGTGTGTGTGGGAGGGTGAGCACAGGGAGCTCTCACGACTCTTGGAACTGGGCGTGTGCTCTGCTGTGCGAGGGAGGAAGAGCGGGAGGGATGGTGAGGGAGACGACGGGGAGGAGGTAATCCCCGCCCGAGGGGAACATCGCTGATTTGGAGCCCGTCCGAGTTCTGGTCATGTGGTTCACTTTGTCTCCTCGGTGTCCTTTCTGTCCTCCACCTCCCCTGCAGTTCCCTCGTCTGAGCTACGAGGCCTGAACTGGCCGACTCTCCTTCATCATGTCGGGCGTCTTCTTCACTGGTCGCAGTCCCTCACTCTAGAAACACAGATGCAAAGATGACAGTGAATTACAAATAGATGTGAATATGCACAGTGCTCTCTAAAGGCACATTGTCATTATATCAAAGTCTTTTGCTCCACAAGGTTCCTACACAGTGAGTGGAGCTGCTAAATGCTTCAGAGGAAAAGTGATAATTACTGTGCAATAATCAACTTTCAGTAGGAAGATTTATATTGTGTTATACTTGCACAAAATGTTGTTCAAATGACTCCGAGCAGATATAATCAAAGTTGTACTGGGGGATTTCCCTGAAATGGCTGCGGGAGTTCGTCGGCATGATCATGATTCAATCGAAAAATCAATTCTTTGGTGGCAGAAAGCCAAGGATGCTGTCATCTCGCTTGTGATGACATCATCGCATTTCCTTTCATATGGTAAAAAAAAAATTGTGTTGATGACGCACTGCGGTGCCAGAGAGAGGCCGGAGAGGAGCAGGGAAGAACGGGCATATCTCAAAAACTAAATGTGCTGGATTTATTTCATCAAGATCAATGAATTTATTATTTCCTTGGAAAATTGTGAAAATGTTGCAATGTTCAATCTGCCCCCTCATCCTGATCCACACCAACATTTTATGGATTTTCCTGCAACCCATAAAACATCCTTCCACCAAGTTTCCTGGTAATCCGTCCGCTAGTTTATGTGTAGTCTTGCTTAAAAACAAACAAAGAACCAAAAAAAAACAGGGAATGAAAACATAACCTGCTTTGCAAAGATAGAAATTTACACAATTCAAATAACTTCCAAAATATTTTGTTAATGTTTATACATTTTGTTTTGGATAAATATGTTTTACGTGTTTATTCAGCCAATTTTTTTATTTTACATAATTTCTGTAATTACATCATTTATGGGTATCTGACTTACCTAACCTTTGATCTTAGGTTGTACAGAAATTAGAGGTATGAAGCATTTGAACAGCAAGGAAAATTAATGATGTAAAAACTGGCCCACCAGCAGATTTCACAGGGTTAAGGGGTCACAATCCAAAATGGGGTTTGGGAAAAACTGCACTAGACCACCTGCTGTTTTTGAAAATTTAAAATTAATGAAGAATAAGCTGATTAACAGAAGAGAAAAAGAGAGAAAAAAAACTCTTTGCTGCACAGCATTAACAGATAATGTTTTCAAATATCTTGTTTTGTATGGTTTTACTTTTTCAGAACTGCTTCTTTCATCAAATTTCGCAATAGAATGACAAAATAAAAATCAATATTTAGTTGAAACTGTGCAAATTACTTACTTTAACATATTTTAACATCGTTGCAGGCAGACATTTCTTCATGTTAAGGGGTTCGGGACTGAGAATCTAAACCATATTGTGCTGCTCAACATTAATTCCACAGCCATAATTCATCATGCAACTCACCACCGCTTATTTTATTGCTCTCCTTTGAACTTCGCTTCTCTTTTGAACATTTTCCATGTCGAGGAACCTCTGTGTGAACCCCGTGTGCATGAATGTAAATGTCGTCTATGAACTTCATCTCTCATGGCTGCAAATTCACAGCCACATTATTCAGAGCATCCAGCAGGAAAAGACAGAGCGCTCGATCTGCGCTGTGATGTTTCATTCATCGCGTCTCCGTCGTTAGCAAACTATTCATTTTTAATCGATGCAAAACTGCTCCACTGAAATACAAGCTTTGCATCTAAATAGTGGATTCAGTCTCTTCGAGGGTTTTACTTGTAAACAGAGGATTTAGGCCTGACAGCACATGGCATTTACTCAAAGGGAACAAGTCCCAGGAACCCATTTAAAAATTTGACCTTTCAATGATAATGCAAAAATAGCAATTTCACCAAAAAGAGCTACATCTTTTCACCCACACTCTCTCTCCTATATGAAACCCTCAGCGAGTCGTCTAATGTTATAATAAAATACAAATTGTGAGGTTTGAGTCGCCTCCCCTTTCGCACAGACTCAGACATGAGCGGTGAGGTCACAGCCTTGAAGCACAAAGAGCAGATGGATGAGAGCGTTGTGACCGGTCCGACACAAAGAATCGGGAGAGATGACGGGTGAGGGCGAGGGTGAGGGCCGGGGTGAGGAGGGGCGGTGATGGACAGCACAGACAACACATTCTGTCTCCATTAGGCAGCCGTGAGCTTTCGTAATCAGGCCCAGAGAGCTCGGAGAGCATGAGACGATTCGGCCGCAGACCAATTAAAATAGCCATCTCCATATCCACGCCGAGCAGGAAATCCGACGAGACGAAAAATGATAGGATTATAAATCACAATGTATTTTAAGATGGAAAGCAGAATCGTATTTTTCTAATTGTGTGATTACAGGAAAAGTCAAATTCAAAGATTTCGGAGCGAGTGTGTGTTTCAGAAGAGAATCTGGATTTATGTAACACTGCAGTGTCGAACCTTCTTTCATGCACAGAGACAGAGAGTTGGCGTCGTATTTATATTCCGGTCTGTGGACATGTTCGAATTGACATGAATAGCAGGCTCCTCTTGCAGCAGCAGCACATCATTATATGCATATGGTAATTTAAGAGTAAAGAAAACCCCTTTGAGAAGTTGGCACCATAAACTGATGATTTAACGATTTGAGTTTCTTTCTGTCAGTAATTTAGCTGAGATATTGTCCAATACACCCTAACATAACAATATGGCTGCAAGAGAGCAACAGCTGTTATTATCTTGTGTTTGTATGTTTTAGGTTGATTTATTGTTTATGTTTTTTCTAAAACTGACTTGACATTTGAGCAAGATACGATCTCTTTTCCTTTTTCAAGTCCCAAATGATTAAATCAGAAAACGGATGGAAATTTAGACACAATAAACAAGGTGGAAAAAATAGATTCAAAAGCTTGTTGCCAATACAAAATTGTCTGGTCTCCATCTACTAAAAATAATACGAACGGGCTGGTTTTAAGCTTTTCTGTTTCACGAAGGCGGAAAACACAGACGTTACAATGGCAAAGTTGCAGCAGCAACAGTGTCCATACAACTCTTTCAAAGTGTTTACTCACAATAAAAATCTACTTCAAGACCAAACAGAGATGAAACCAATGTGATTCCAGCTCTTTAAAGTCCCCTCTCTTTGAGAAGTCTTTCCATTTCTGGGTGACCATTCCACAACCTGACCATTATGGTTCCAATCATTGCAGAGTTCAGATGTATTTGTACAAAAGGTCCAGCGGCAAATCTTTCTCAACATGTAATTTGGGACAACAGAGGTCAAAGCTTCTCATGGAAAATTGGATTTGCTTAGAAAAGCTGTAAGAATAAAGTCATATATACAGTAACTGGAATCACCGCCTTGCCAGTCAGTCATGTTTCAATCACAATCTCTCCTTCTCTACCTTTTCCAGAACATTATTATGTCACAGGTGAACTTCACTGAATCCATTAAGACAATTGTCCAAAAATCATAATATAATAAGCACATTATTTCTTCATTTATGGCCAAAATCATGTTTTGAGACATCAGTGTTACCTTGACCTTGACTTTTGACCTTTGACCAGCAGAATCTAACGCTTTTATTTTTGAGTCCAACTGCATGTTTATAACAAATTTAAAGAAATTCACAGATGGTGTTCCTGATATATTTCTAAAGGTCAAAAACATGCTGACCACAAATGAACATTTGTACCATATTTGAAGAAATTCTCTACAGGTGTTCCTGAGATATCATGAATGGGACGGATTATAACAAAAAAGCAAACATACTGCAGCATCAGTTTGAAAGGTTTCAGTTCTCCCACCACATTTTTTCACCAAACACTGTTTTTCTGCATTTTCTACAGCCTTGAGTAACCGTTACTCTTGTATTTTTCATCCCAGTTGTGCATCCGCTTGAGTTTCCCCAACATCCATGTTCCCTGGTGACTGACTTTCTTATCTCAAGCGCAGGATCCAAAGCACCAACCTCTTTGTTCCGTGATGAACACATCGTGGGGCTGCTGTTTATTTATAGGAATCATTCCCACTTGTGAAAACATCACATAACACACACATAACACATATAAGAGTTCCGTTCGCATGCCATGAACATAGTGTCAATATATGGTGTAATAAATATACACGCTCAGGCACACACACACACACACACACACACACAGAAGGAGCACTGTGTGTCTAAACTACAGCTCAGTGTGCTCGAGGCAGAGCTTATCACTCGGCACTAAAGACAGATAGCCGAGTAATTACCACAACACAATTTGCTGCCTAAAGACTGAAGATAAGTTGACACCGTGAGGTAAGAAGTTTTTCATCAAAAAGTTCAGAATTAAAGGGACGCTTTAAAAAAAACTCACTTCTCACAACACAAGAAAAAAGCTGCTCATATGAAATCAGATCTTACAGAACATTATATCAACAGCGTATAAAACTTCCAAATGATACAAAAATCGTACACACAGAAAAATAAATAATGAGGGACCTTGAGTTAATAACAAGTTCAGCTTTTACTAGAATCGCAATTTATTTTTACTCAAATATTTCACACAATCATTTTTTATGAAAAATGGACATAGTGAACTAAAAGCAAAACTACATCTATACTCTAACCTACATTATATAACCATAAGCATTGCATTTCTCGGCTAAATATCAGCATTTAAATCAATTTTTGTCGTGTTTTGATGACAAAGGACAAAATGTGAGCCGACTGTCTGATTTCACTCCGGTGTAGCTGCTCAGACTTGGGCCGGTTTGGGCTGAGAATCGGCTCCATTCAGCTACTGCGCTATTACTTCATGAATACTGCACTGTGGTCCCTAGAATAAACCAAAGTATTCTCACAGGTCCCTTTGAGATGGCCTGTAAAATCCACCAAAGTAAGACCGATGCTGGACAGAGCACTTTTGACTACATGACTCAACTTTTTCTTCCATTCATCACACATCCTGTTCTTTGACTCGGATTGTCTTGTTGAAAATCTTTGCAGGGCAGGCGTACACCGTTATAGATCGTCCATCCATCAAAAACCACGAGTTGCACACACAGACACATCATCCGCACACACAGGCACCCAGATGCACATATAGGACACAGTTGAATTACAGTGTGTGCCTGCACAAGGCAGAAGAAACGTCTGGATAACGAGATGCTATTTATCTTCTATGTTCAGTGGCTATGAGACAAACACAGTGAGAGTTACTGTTTGCAGTAGAAATGTATAGTCACAGGCAAATCTTGTAATTAGAAGGCTGTTGTGGGACATCAAGAGTCAAAATGTTTAGTGATGACCTCATTTTAATGTCTTTAACGTCACTGAACCAACAAAACTTCAGTCATCACAAAGACAAGAGTGTGGACAACCTCCATCAAACTTCTCTGTTGAGTTTCTCATTGTAGCTCCCAAATATTGAGGAGATGCAACACAGTATCATATTAGTTTCAAAATTGACTTGACAAAATAATCATTAGCTTCAATAAAGTGTTACGACAACATGAGCTTTCCAATGTTTTTTATGATGCTGTTAGCCCTCGATTTAAAGAGCAAACTGGGGTTAACCTGGGTTAAGAAAGTAAATTATATTAAATACTACAAAGGAATACACAGAATAAAGAAAATGGTGCAATTTAAATGAGATTAAGTTCAACCAGTGCCACCAACATCTCTGATCACTGAATTTAAACCCAAGAATTTCATGCCCCAAAAAAAGCATCCAAGCTAATCGATGAACACATATTGAAACACACTCTTGTATCTAAGTCTTAATAGTATTTTGAAATCACTAAGTTACGCAAACTTAACGACCTTTTTCTTTCTAATGTATCTAAAGACGAGACAGTGGGGAGAGAGAGAGAGAGAGAGAAAGGTCCTAACGTCCCTCACAAAGCTCAGGGGACCATGGTTAACAACAGCAACAGGGATGGATACAGATGCTGCTCGGAAAGAGAGAGAGAGAGAGAGAAAGGGCACGTCTCCAGTTCACAGCTTAGTGGTTTTCTTTTCTCTTGAATGATTATGTTGATGTGTGTGTGTGTGTGTGTGTGTGTGTGTGTGTGTGTGTGTGTGTGTGTGTGTGTGTGTGTGTGTGTGTGTGTGTGTGTGTGTGTGTGTGTGTGTGTACAGTATAACGTAAAATGCTCCTCAGGCCAAAGATGCACTTAAAGATTTGACCTCCCCTCTGTACACTACAGGCGCTCCTTTGATGTTTTATACTTCACTTCACTTTCTCGGCCACGGAGAACAAGCAAACCGATAAAAAAAACAGCTTTTACAGGAATTCAAATTCTTAAAGGCGTCTCGAGGGATTAGCTGAGAATTAGAGGACAAACACAAAATATGTCCTAGAACTTTCTTTCTGGGACACAAAACTAAAATCGCCCTCCATGCAGGTGGAAGTCCAAACTGAAATATGTGATTCAATGACTGAATAATTGTGATAAAACTGTAAATATACGTCGAGTTAGGCTTCATATTTTTTGTGGAGGATTTAACAGTTCTCCAGCAGGGATCATTTGCTCTGAAGTTGACCTCTGAATTTAGAATCTCTCGAGCTCATACCTCAGCCAAGGCCCAAGGTCGCCTAAAATTTTAAACAAGCCTTATGAGATAATAAAACTACATTCTCAGCTATACGTTGATGGTAGTTACAGGTTTATAGCTCTATATTATATATGTATATATATTTGTTAGCATACAGCAGCTGAAAAAACCCTACACCCCAATGAAATCCCATTTAAATCCACTAGATCCAGGTTTGTATTATGATCAGCAGAATCATCAATAGCTGATTTTTCTAAATCAAGATTCACACAATTTTATGTTTTTTAAATGTCCGTTTTCACAATGTTACAGAAAGTAAAATAAAAATGTCTTGGGGCCGCCATCGGATCCGAATCCGCACCAAAATGCCATGGGTTCTTTCCTGACCTTTACCACATCCTTCTACAAAGTCTAGTGGTAATCGGTCCAGTAGTATTTGCATAATCCTGCGAACTAACAAACAATAATGAATCGATATGGTTTTATCATTATCAAATCTTTCATTCAGAGCAGTTAGGAGGGATGGTAGAATATATTTTATATTCATTGCCAAACTCAGGATTATTTCACCAAAATGGCTGTTTGACTTTGTAACCACCTCCTGCACATCACAGCTGCTTTTATAGCAAACAAGGAAAGTAATGGCAGCCCTTCCCATGTGCTATCCACTACAACAGGCTCCAGCCACATGTCTAAGTCTTAATTCACAGCAGCAAACCCCTCATTTTTAATTCATCCAGAGAAGCGATCTGTTGGCCGACAGCAACGCTCGACATCATTGCACAATATGAAGAGGATTTGGCTGCAGCCTTGTTTTCTTACTCTCCGACATGATTCAGCATCACACAGATTTAGGTTTGGCGAGAGAAGCAGCACAAACACGTGCACAGATCTGCATTACAGGTAAAAAAGTTTTAAGAGCAGGAGTTTAAAGGGGACATCCCACCCAAATGGTAGCTTATACTCACTGTATTCGGTGGTAAAACTCCTAATGGTTAGTTGTACTGTTTCAATCTTTAATTAAAGTAGTTAACGTGGTGATTTGGTTGACGCCGGAACAGAAGAGCTGCTGGTGCTCAGCCCATAGCAAGCAAACCGTTAGCGTCTATTGACACTAAATTGCATGTGTTTACCAAACGCTGATGTTTGGTTCTAAATCTCAGAGATTTGGGGTCGAAGTCTGGACCATAATATATCGATATGCACATTTGATTTAATCATTCAAGGATTCATTTAAACTTGCATTAAAAGAAAGTTTTCAGAAAAAAACTAAAATCTTCTATCGCAAGTTAAAGCCTTCCTTCTTCATTGACATGATGTTATATGGTGCTGTATTATTATTTCTATTTATAATACATATATTACTAGAGAATAAAACTTGGTGAAATAACTTTAGTTTGAGTATCAGTACTTTTTAAACGATAATACTGATAACTGTGGTAACTTTGGTCACTATAACCATGATACAAAATGTTCACACAACAACTAGAAAACAAACAACAGATGAACTTTGAGGGAGCGACGGCCGACCGTGGCACCTGACCTGCACAGACGGTTGTTTCTGTGTCACGAGAATATGAGATTAACTCAATCTGACCCCTTCATCCAAGTATGAATCAGATGCAAATGAGCTGCCACGAAATGAAGTTTTACAAACCGAGCTTTTTGTTGCATTTCTTACAAATCTGGATGTGATCCTGTGAATCTCAGCTGCTTCAAGGTATTTCTACAGCCTCTCACAAATGATGCATGTTGGATCCTGTGGAATGGCCCTCCGCTGGATGACAGATGAAATATCAATGACAGAGGGGATTATTACACAACAAGCATCTGCCTCAAACCAGCCTCCCGTTCCTCGGAAATGCCAAAATGGGGAAAAACCTCGCCATGTTGCGCCTGTACGATCACTGTCATCAAAAAGACAATTGGTTTTCAGTCAGTTCTCGTGTGTTGAGCTCTGTTCCTCGGTGGAGGGAGACCTGATGTTACACCATATTAAATATCCGTTGGCTGGACACAAGCCCACATCAGCAATGCGGGTTTCAGAGGCATGAGAGTGACCTCAGCCCCCCCCACACACACACACACACACACACACACACACACACACACACACAATGCAATACTTTGCATTGATTCCCATTCTTTGTGTACAGCCGAACCAGACCCTTATCCCTACTCTTGACAGTGATCAATCACTGTCTGACCTTAACCTAACCCCAATTCACATTTTACCTCTAACCTTAACCAGGGTCTCAGAAAATAGGTTTTACCTGATTAGGACCAGACACTGTTCTATATGAGGTCTACTGGTCCTCATAAGGTCAGTGTTTATGCTTGAAAAGGTCCTTAAGAGGTAACAAAACACACACACACTAACACACACACTAACACACACACACACACTCCTGTGCTCTGTAGCATCCCTGACCAAAAATACTCTCTTTCTGCACCATGTGCTGCTCAACACTGTTTCTTAGTGACCTCTGGCAGCCCCCCCCTACACTTCATACTGTTGAATAAGGACAATATAAGAGATTAGATGTGGTTTCCTTACAGTGCAGTGTATAGGTGTAAAATTCAATAGCAGTGCTACAAGTCTTTTTGATTCTCGTGTAAATCATTCATTCTTACTTTTTAACCTTGCAAAAAAAATAGATATATTTTATTATTCCACCAAATAAACCACATGCAGGCCTGAGGTGCACATAATGTGGACGCAATTGGGAATTCAAATGACGTTGAATGTGTTATTAAGCCAGACATATCCCACACTCGTTTAATTATGTATAGAATGACAGATTTCCCACATGCATTTTTAAAGGCAGGTCTGATCAGGGCATCAGTGCCGCTATCGCAGGGAGTGGCATGTTTAACAGCCTCCGTGTTCGCGTTACCCTGCATGTATCTATCTCTCACCTCCTTGGACACGAGGCATGGCAGCGCTACGTGCGTCTAAAATGCGCATCTGAGAGTCTGCACCGGGCCACGGGCGCGCGACAAAAAACACGCTATAATTGCACATTACGTAAACGGTGTCTTACCTCTGCTGTGCGCGGCGGCGCCTTGTCTCTGCAGCGTAGAGATCAACAACTGGCTCCTCCCCTCCAGGACCGAACGGTGGCACGGCAATCTTCCTCCAAAAGCCTCCTCTTGTGTCCTCCTCTTCCTCGTTTCCTCTCTCCACCGCCGCACCGACGGCAACTGGGCGACCGATGGAGGCTGCAGAGAGGGAGGGTGTGATGGTGGAGTCCGGGCCCGGTGCAGAGAAGGAGACCCCCGCGGTGCAGGAGAGAGAGAGTCCCCCCCCCCACTGTGCAGCAGCAGCAGCAGACTGAGGGAGAGAGAGAGAGGGGAGGGAGGGAGAGAGGGGAGGCACACTGCAGTGACATGAACCAATGGGATGACGCACAGTCCCAGGATCTCCTATTGATAAAAGCCCAGTCACATTTTATTTGAAAGATTGACTTTATTATAAACCCTAATGATGATGTAAGGGAAATGTCACATACATAAATGCACTAAACTATAGCCTTCATTTCACTGGAATTTAATTTACAGCTTAAAGACACTAAAACAACAACTAAACTGTCCAAATAGTGTCCAACCAATAACAAACTTTTCTTTACTATTTACTAATATTTATGTATCCATATTCTGTTCATTTAACTGCTCTCTTCACTTAAGCTGGTTATTTTATGTGTCGAGCACATACCTGCAATGTTTCTATGGATACAAGTTTGTGAATAAAGTTGTGAAAACACAAAAGGCCCTGGCACTGTTATCACAGACAAATGTACACAGACTGCACATGGGTTTGTGATTACACATTGATTTAATATGAAAAATGTACATGATGTTGATCCAGTGCTCATTACAGGGAGATGACGTGTCTTCTGTTACACTTCCTGTTCCTCTGGGTCTCCTGAAGCTCCCGAGACTCTGAGTGCTCACACTGAAACAAACACTGCCCTGATTATGTTGATGAAAACAGAACAGACAGCGTAACACACTTTAAAGCTGTGGATATATATTATAAAAGTACACGATGGAAAAACCTGTAAATGTTTAAGGTAATCCTGAAGTCCTTTATGTTTACTAAACTGTAAGTGTAATGGTTGTATACAGTGTTTTATACTGTTGTTGTTATTGTAACTGTATAGGAGGGAATAAATGCTTTCTGAGGAAAATATAGATTTTTGGTAATAATGTTTTATTCCTGTTGTAAAATGTAGATGCAATCCTGAGGTAAAATGCCACAAAACAGAGAAATATTTTTTCTATTTTAATGTTTTAGGCTATAGGTTTGCTAAATCATCATTTGCTCAGCCCACAACTGTATTAGTCTATCGTAACATTTCATTTCATTCTATGAATTTTTTTAATTTTTTTTTTAAATACAGACACACAGCCCCAGAACTGTAAAAAAACAAAAAAAAAATCACTAACCAAGAGCATAACAAGGACATTTCTGTTATTATCTCTAAGAACTATAAGTACCATGATTCAGTGCGGCACAGCAACCGGAAATTATTTTCGGAAGCGGAAACACCCAACAGACGGAACAGAAATGTTTACAACAGAATCAAGGTTCAAATCTCCAACAACAATACAGCGTCCTGTGAGCACCTCAGGCCTTCAGAATAAAAGCAACAGGGCTGGAAGGAATCTAATAAAAATAAGTAAACCACTGTTAGTAACTTTTGTACATACTTATAAAATAAAACAATACCTTCAGTAAAGTACTTAAATGAGGTTCTTTAAGTAAACAAGGTGAGATAATTACTTTCCAGCTGTTGTCTTCTGTAGAAACGTTTGGTTTTGCGAACAATTTTTTTCCTATATTTACATTGAGACCACTGAAACAAATACTTAGTCAAGATCCAAAGAAAATTCAATTTGAGTTGATTAATACATATTCAAGTGTTTCTTATAACGATTAAAATTTTACAAATCAACAATTATTCCATGAGAATAAACCAGCATTCAGTCAGTATTAGCTTTATAATATGCGCAGTTATGGGCTGAATTTAAGTTTTATGACATTCATATTAGCTACATCCCAGAATTGTTGACCCTGTCTAACACAGCTCCACATTTATTATTTAATGTGAACACTACCTTGTTTACCACCACCTGGACGTGCGTATCTGGTCCCCTTGTCACATTGCACCCTGCTGATTGTCATTTCTCTTATGTTTGCGTTTCTTGCTTTTATAAATAAAGTTATTATTATTTGTATGACATTAGCTTTGTCGCTCTTACTCTGAAGGGCCGGGACCGGACGTGGCGGCGCCGCTGCAGCTGGATCGCGGGCGAACGAGAAAATCAATTAAGTTATGAAAAATAGCATTAATTGCCTTTCTTTGTCACCGCGGCTCATGAAGAAATGGCGGATCTCCCGGCGTCGTTCATGTGAGGACACACACTCTGCAGCCGATGGCGCGTTCACCGACCACAGACACCACCTCCGCCCACAGGAATATTTACGTTTTTTAGGTGAGTTAGCATGAGAGCTAAGCGGTGAAGTTGACATTAGCCGCTCGGCTAACGTAGCTGCAGGTTAACGTGCACACCCGCGGCTGGTTCTTCCACCCACTGAAGATGCCACTGGTCAGTCGTTCCCCGCGCTGGGGTCGTGGCGAGCCCCGCACCAGCTCACGCACTTTTCCACAGACTCAGCTGACACGTCCTGTTGTGCAGCGGCGACATTAGCTAGCCAAGCGGGGCTACACGAAGACACGTCTGTGTGAAGCTGACTCGCTTGATTGCTCTCTGTCTAATGTGTTAGCCATTTTGTTAAGGTAGCCCGGTGGTTAAATGTGGGTTTCCTGTTTGTTTACAGTGTGAAAAACCACCAGCTCCCACCGCCACAGTGACACGTGTGTCCCGCACTGTCTGTTAGCCGTGAGAGATCTCGTCCGAATCAGTGTATTTGTGCGAAATGCTTTGTTGCAGCGTGTTAATTACTTTTTTATGCAAATATAGCCCCATTAAGCTTCACTGTAGCACACAATGGATCTGCTGTAAGTGATTAATAAGGAGCTGTGAGATGTTTAATTTAAATACAGGGTGAAATAGCTAAAAACACCCACCCACGTTACACTACAGTTATGACAACTTATCTGTTATTCACTGTTTATGAGCAGTGGTTTCATTTAGATGACACCACCACTGTAGTCTTGTTGTCCAGAACAATGGGTACTCGATCAAATCCAGAAAACAGTGTGATCACTGCCATCTGTTTTGTTTTGATTTGATTTGAGGTCTGAAATGATACAAGTTGATCACCTAATATTTCAGTCTAGTCGGTTAGTAAGATCCCCCATCGGCTATTCTTCCTCGGGTCCACAAAAGCTTTACATTTGACAATAATGTCATTACAACCTACGTCATAACATAATAGCACAAGACTACACTCACTCACAGACACACGCACACAGTCACACACTTAGAGAGACACACATTTACACATACTCGACAAACCTCTTACAATACAACTATCACATATATGAAAAAGCATTATTATACCACTGACGGCTACATTTGTACAGAATTCACTCAACATAAGATTCTGAAACTACATTTTTTCTGTTTTCTTGTGCGACGTCTCTTGGACGTAAAGTCCATTCATGCACCGCTCTAAACATAAGTCTGCATTTGATTTGAGTTTGTTCTTGCTTTTGATATCATGAAATGTCCTCCTATAGCTTGTCTGGTGGCTTAGTCGTGTCTATAATAATGATATAACCACCATTTTTATAGTATTTGTATCGTTTTTTAAGGAAGAATGCCACAGATTCTCAAGTATTTTCCTTTTCTTAGTCCCCAATTGATAGAAAATTGTATCTGTATTGGTTTTGAATTGTTAATGAGACAGTATCTTTTTAAGAAATTCAATTTTTTTTAAACAAAGTAACAGTGAATAGTGCCAAAGAATCTGCATACTAATGTTTTTTTATTTTTATTTATTGTTATATGCATCCCTATCTTCATCTAACGTCCTGTCTTCTGTCTTGCATCTGTAGTACAACTACAGAATATCCTCCAAACACACGAGAATGAGCTGATGGTTGTCGAAGTCTGCAAGAAGGCGCTGCAAAACAGAGAGAGGCTGACTGGAAGATGCCAAGAAAAAAACAGCAGAATCCACAGCCAGTCAAGTGTAAGTGTTGTGTTCACAGGTTGTTGTTGTTTTCAAACTTCTAGGTCAAAGCATAACCGAGCCGCTGAAACAATAACTCATCTAACAGTGATTAGTTCATGTGAATGCTGGCCTGAATGATTACCATGTGTTTCCTGTTATTCTCTCCACATCGGGGCACCAGGCATTGTTGACTGAGTGCTTGGAAGTGTTTCATGTGCATCATACCGACACACTGTTGCATAGGAAGTCATGTTTTGAGTTATCTAATTTCTATAAACACAGTTACAACTACAACTTCTCGTTATGAGCAAATTCCTTTCTTTATTGCATTGGAATCTGTCTCGAAGATATATCTGCTTTGAAATTAAATAGAAAATACTACCAGTTTAAGTCGCTACATGTGGAGTTCATATGCTACAGACCCTGCAACCTCTCGCTAGGGTGAGAAATCCATGCTCACATATAAGTTCAAGGATGGTATTTGTTTGAATACTTTCTATCTTCACCAACCCACAACAAATTGGCTAAGGAGATGTAATCATCATGACTCACTACTGTGATTCATGCTTGTGTTCCTATTTGCGGTAATAGTTTTTTCAAGTAATGTAATCCCATTCCCTCGGCCCAGCATTTAATAGCAGGATTGTAATTGTCTGAGCTGTTAAATAACCACACATTAATCTAATAAGAGGTGTGGCTCTGTGAGAACAAACATCCTGCATCCTCATGAATATTATTGTCATTAAATGTCAGACACTAAAACAACCAGTAGATGGCAGCATGAGGCTGGTATATAAGGATTTGCCTGAAAGGGGCTGAGCCTGACTGTGTCCTTGACTTGGCCTGATGGCGGAGTGACAGCTGTGTGATAGTTGTTTTGATTCCATCAAGCTTGAGAGGCCAATTTGATGTTTCAGGCGTCATTAGCTTTAGCTGCGGTAAAACAGTTCAATTTGTCATCAGTTAGTGGTTCATTTGTTTTTGCTCATGAAATTGCTCTTTTACATAAAAAGAGAAGAGTTATGTCCTTTCCCTCTCTGAGTAATCTGCAGTGGGTTAAAGCAGCATTCTCATTATCCTAAACCTCTTTCAGCTAAGCTTGATGTTGGCACTTAATGCTTTGTCTGTCATCATTTGTTTTAAGACTAAGAAATCAAGATTGTGGTTTTTTTTAATAAGTAGACCAAATATATTAAACATGTTAGGCTATTAACTACAGGTTAATTAGAGGTTAGGCTTCAGGATTAGGGGTTACTAAATCATTTTGACAAAACATATCCCCACCAAGCCACATCTCATTGTGTTGTATCCCAACACAGTAACTCCAGTTGCTTCAGTGTTGTTTTTTTTCTCAGAAAATATGCTTTCTGCTTTTTCCCTGCCAACAATATTAAAGATTAAAGTTTTCATGCAAAATGTATTAATAAATAACTCTTTTTTTATAACTGTTAGCGAAGTGATATTCATGATTTTAATTATGTTTATCGGCTCTTTTCTATAACTATAGTGGATTCTGAAGATGCTGTAACCACTGAAGCTCCTGGAAACCTCTCGTTAGACACAGACTTCCTTCTCGGACAAGACCTTGAGTTTGGTGATCCTGATCATGACAACAAGATTTTAGGCCTGGAAAAGTTCTCAGGTTTGTAATCAGCTTTTCTTTTTTTCAATAATCCAGTGTTTAAAGCTTTAAAGCGTGTGTTTGGTTGAAGGTTCTCTACAACGTGCTTGAAATGAGAGGGTGAGGGGACGAGTACTCAGGTGGTTGTAATGTCCAACTTCTCTGCTGTCACTAAATTCTACACATTGAACATTTAAAATTCATTGGAATTTCAGTCCCGTTTAATCCGGCAACAACTGTGGTTGCCATGGTAACAGCAAGTGCAGTTAAAAACAATGCTATGCAACTTTTACTGAGCAACAGCGCCCTCTGCAGCCATGTGTGGTGATAGATTCTGTTGGGGTCTGTGTCTGAGAGAATAAGTGGTTTTCATATAGAAAAAGAAAGCCTATCAAAGTGTTGGCTGTGTAGTCCCACTCACACACACAACTGAACGGTGGATTTTACCCATGATCCCTGGCTTCCTGAGCTGTAACAAACACACCAAACTCTGTGTAGAATATGTGATATTTTAAATGTTTCCTCGCGGAATATTGGAGATAAACGCTGGTTTTGAATGACTTCCAACTCAGTTTAACTGATCTACAGTTCAGCATTACTCTCTAACTTGCTGGCCCTGATTCTGACAACTAAAGCTGCGACTACCAGTCAGCTCCACACTCCTCACAGGAGATCGTACCTGCTCACCCAAGTTACATAGAGCAAGAACAAACGTTCAGTGTGAGGTGTGGAAATGAAAGTGACACAATTCTCCCTATTCCAAGTCAGTGCCTAATCAAAATAGTTGTTAAGCTTCTTTAAGGTAAAACAGTTGCATAGCGTTGCTTTAATACAACAGAAAACACCAACTGGTTCTACCTTGTCTGAAATACAGCAGAGGCACAACGTCTGTATCTGTCTTTAGTTTAGCTAAGCAAACTCATGTTGTTCTATCACAACCACAATCTGGTTTTCAACCTGTTGCCTGCAGCACTTCATTAAACAGCTCGCTGTGGCTGCTCCTGCTTGTTCCATTAAACCCTACAACGTTACAAGCTGCTCCACAGACAAAACATTTGCGTTTGTGTCTTGCTTTGTCAAAGCATTTTTTGTATAGATCGTGATCAGGGCTTAACCTTGTGATACATACATTGTTTCCTGTGACTGTTTCACAATAAAAGCCACCAGTTGCACATTTTTTAAATGAAACGATAAGCTGTAGGAAATGTTCATTTTGGCATTAGCGTTAATTAGCTGATAGAGTGTCACGCATCAGCAGTAAACAGTGAAGCTATTGGCATTTTACTAAAATTACAGCAATGCTGGATTACGTGCTGCATTGTGTCCTGGAAATCCCTCACTGGCAGATTCTGTAGACAAAATGGAGCCAGCCAGACACTGACTCACTGCCAGTAGCACTGTAATAACATTGAAATCTACTATATGGATAAATAAATATAGAATGTAACTAGCACACCTCCGCCAAGGAAACCACATCTAAATTCACTAGATCCAGATTTTCTATTTGGATCTGCACCAAATTGAACACACTCATAAATAGCAGACCCCTAAACAGGCCAGATGTTTTTCATCATGAGAAATCATGAAAAATCTGGGAAATCTAGGTAGAAAAACAAATCCAGGATACGCCCCCTGATCTGGATCCAAACCAACAGTTATTGGGTTCGTCCTGAGGTCATCCTCCACAAAATCTCATGTAAATCTGTTGAGTAGTTGTTGCTCAGTCCTGCTAACAACGCAGACAAAAACATAACTGAATTACCTTGAATGGTTATTGCAGAACACTGCTCATACAAAATAAGGTTTAATTTAATGAAAACTTAAATGATTGTAGGCTTTAAAGTCCATTCACTTGTGGTGTTTCTCTGTTAATGAATGTTGCATGTTGGCTCCCCTGTTTATTGTTATTTGTTGGTATATTTCATGGACATGTTATCCCACATATTGCAAATGTGTGTCTATTGATTATACAATAAATGTGAATGGGAGGAACACATCCTGGCCCATTATAGTGCATTTCAATCCTGTCCTACAATTGCTCGGTGAAAGGGCAATAGCATCATCTTTTAGTGTGTAAGCCCTCGTTTTCACTTCCGGTCCATTACCACGAGGACGTGGAATGAAGGGAAGTAGAGCTGTGGCTTCATTTGTGAAGCGGTTGCACTGCAGAGAGGACATTCACCGCTGGCTCTCTCTGTGATGAAGAGTAGCCCCTCTGTGCGGCAGTATGAGAGACGGCTCCACCAGCTCGTATTTCCCCAGCATGCCTCTTTGTCAGAGAGAGTGATCTGAAAAAACGGAAAAGTAGAGAAAGGAGCTGAGACACCATTATTGTATGAGGGTAATAAAAAATAGGACCATTACCATCAAGGACACCATTATAAGAGGGCATTTATTTATCATCATCATCATCATCATCTGCTGCCTCTGCTCCCACAACCCCACTGCCATTATCATTTCCCCTCAACATCATCATCATCATCATCATCATCATCATCATCATCATCATCATCATCATCATCATCATCATCATCATCATCATCATCATCATCATCTACCCTCATCATCATCATCATCATCATCAGCGGCAGCCTCACCATTATAGTCATCATCATTATCATTAGGCACGGTAATCATCCACGAGGGGTTTCCATGGGGCAGGATAAAAGGGCAGCCTCGACTCTCGCCTTCCTCACATCCTGCCTCTGCATCTGAGAGAGAAGGTGGTTTTCCATCTGGCTTGTTTCGCTCTCAGACGCCGGGACGCACTGAAGCTGGAGAGCCTCCGCTGTCTTTTGAACCCTGCGAAGCTTTTCTTTCTACCGGCTGGGAAAAAGTCATTTTTCTATTCTTTATTCTGAAAACCTCAAAAGAGCTGTGAGTATCTAATGTTACCTTCTCTCTGGAAAATCACTTTTCTTACTTAGTTTTTTTTCCCTGAAAAGATTCTCTGTCCTGAAGTTAGGGCTCAGGAGGATGCATTTTCTTGGCTGGTTGTTTGTTTATAATAGTAGAGTGAGAGTTTTTGCAAAGGTTTGAACTGGACGGTGCCTTGAGGTGCTTTAATTGCATTTTTGTGATGTGATAAAACAGCCTAACTGGCATTTGTTTGAGTTGTAGTCCAGAATGTTTCAGTATCAACTTCTTAGAAATATGGTAAATCATTTCTTCATTTGTTTGCTATGTCAGTGTAACTATTATGATTTTTAGAATGGCCTTTTCTAAATTCTGACTTGATTTCTTATCATAGTTTTTTTAAATGGCATTTTATTTAATCATGTCACCAGTTCCCCAACCTCTCATTTATAAAATACTGCTAATTTAGGATTTCCATTAATTTGTGCTGAACATCTGCTTCTTGTGTTTGACCCTATGTGACTGATTTATCTGTAAATGTCTCTGGTGCTTGTTGAGCGTCTTCTCTCTGTACCGTGCTTATCTCTACTATTATACTTCTCATAAGAGAATCTGAATGAGAGTATCTGTTTGATCAAGGTCATACTGTATAATGCAGAGAGACAGGAGGGTTGCAAATATAAACCTTTAGAGAGTAGTAGTACACGACTATCTCTCTGTTTTTTTCATTCTCAGTTGTGCAGCACTGAGATTAGATTGAGTGTCTCGGCTGAAGACGTGTGCAGTGTCTGGAATCATTTTCCCCCTGTTTGTCTTCCCTGCACAGAGGTAGCTGCTGAGATTGGTTTCTCTGTGTATCCTCTGGGTGATGAGGAGAGCCCTGCCTACGGCCAGCTCAGCATGGAAAGTGAAACAGACAACTCTCGCAGCACGACGGACAACGGGCGGGAGGATGAGGGCAGAGGGTCCCAGTCGGAGCCCAGCTTTCCCCCGTACTTGTCCTGCAGGGGCTGCGGTCAGCTCCGCGATGAACCTCTGGGACCTGGCATAGACCTCGTCGGTCCGTATTGCCTTAGGTGCTGCAAAGCCTCCAGGGAAGCTAAAGCCACAGACTTCTGCTCCCCCTTTGGCGGCATAAGCGGGATTCGCTCAGGCTCCCACTCGCAGCTCGATGACGACGAGATGGGTGACAAAGGACTGTCAGCCGAGGACAAACTGGCCAAGCTGCACTCATGTCACCTCTGCGGCTTCTCCTCGCGTTACGCCAATCATGTGAAGCGTCACATGAAGACCCACAACGGGGAGAAGCCCTACAACTGCCCCCTGTGCACTTACGCCTCGGCCCAGCTGGTGAACCTGCAGCGTCACCTGCGCATCCACACCGGGGAGAAACCTTACAAATGTGACAGCTGCACCTTTGCGTGCAGTTCCCTCGGCAACCTGAAGAGGCACCAGCGCATGCACGTGCCCTCTGCTGGGATGGGACAGGATGCTCTGCCGAGACCCCCCCCTGGCCCCAATATTCTGAAGAGGCATGTGACCGGGCAAAGACCCGATGAAGAAGAGCCTGGTGCTTCAGCAAAGGGTATGTATGCGTTTATACACGATACCTGTTCTCCATAACCACAGCTGTTATAACCAATTCTCTTTTATAGATATAGGAAATCATTGTTATTTTCTTTCATATTATATTTCTTTTTCTGTGCTTGTAACCTTGTTTAAATAAGTGCTATAGATATAAAGTTTTACTATTTATAACATAATATGTCTTTGTGTGAAGTTTCAGAGGTGGAAAGGCCGACGTCGAACATGAATTTAGGAGCCCCGAACAATGACTTCCTGTCGGCCTTCGATGGCTTAAAGGGGGCATCGCCACCCCCCATCCCGCCCTCTAACCCTGCTCCGAGCCACCAGCCTCCGCCTGTGCTGCCGACCACAGGTACCGAGGGAAACAGGACAAATAGGGGAGACGTTTCAGACGGTGCCACCCTCCCCCCGTCACTTTTTCCCTTTACTTGCCGTTTGTGTGGCATTGTCCTGGAGGACGAGGACGGCTCCTCAGCCCAGATTTGTGCCAAGTGTACCCTTGAAATGCTGACTAAAGACAGCTCGTCGTCTCCCAACAGCCCCGGCGAGCGCAGCGACAAGGTGTACACCTGCTCCGCCTGCCCGTTCCTCACGCACTACCCCAACCACTTGGCACGCCACATGAAAACTCACAGCGGCGAGAAACCGTACAAGTGCCCACAGTGCGACTACGCCTCAGCGCACTTCGACAACCTCAAGCGTCACCACAGAGTGCACACGGGCGAGAAACCTTACAAGTGCCATTTGTGCGACTACGCCTGCGGGAACCTGGCCAACCTGAAGCGCCACCAGCGGGTGCACTCGGGCGCCAAACCATTCCAGTGTGCCGTGTGCAGCTACAGCTGCAACCAGAGCATGAACCTGAAGCGGCACATGCTGCGGCACACAGGAGAAAAGCCGTACAAGTGTCAGGAGTGCGGCTACACCACTGGCCACTGGGACAATTACAAGCGACACCAGAAGAAACACGGCCTGGCCACGGACGGCTGGGTCAAGGTTCCAATGACCGGCCACGACGAAGACGACGAAGTGGGGAAAGGGATGGGAGGCGGAGGCCAGACTCACAGAAAGGAAGCAGGAGTTGATATGCAGTATATGTCTCGGGAGGGAGGTCAGACTATACACTCGTGCTACAAACTTGAGATTGTATAAATATAACACAGCAGAACTAAGCTACCAGCAATTGTTTCTTTGTCAATTCTCACAGAGCCTTTATATTGTTTTAGTGTGTCGGTCGTTTAGTGTTTTCGTCAGACGTCTTCAGAGGCTGCTAATTGTTAATTTGTAGAATCTCGCACAATTACGAAAAACAAATTGTCTGATGCCTTTTGGATTAAGTGGATTAAGGTGGATGAGTCTGTTCATAGTTTGTCTTCTCCTCTGTCGCTGTGTTTATGTCAGATGTTCTTTACTGTCGAAGTCTTTTCACTGTGTCTGGTTCTGTCTTTTACTGCGCGCTTATTTTAACAGTTCCCCTCTAACAGAAAACACATATCCTGTTCTACCAAATACTCCTGAATACATGTACATGGAGCTCATGCACAATTTCCCCCCGGAACTGTTAAGTTGCACCGTGTAGTTTCTTTTATTTGTTTAATAAAAGATCATTGCTGTTTTTATCGAAGTCGTCAGTGCCACCAAGCTTAAGTCAAACGTTTTGTTTTGTATCCAAAATCAAATTAAATGACATGAATGTAACTGATTTACAGAATTCTGACAACTCATATCACGTGACAGAGATGGCTTGACTGTTGAGCTCATTTTATCTTAAAACTCAACTTTAAAATCTGCGATGAGAAGACGACACAGTGCAGCTTTCATTAAAAAAAGATGGGTCCTCGTAAAGAGCCAGTACTGTGCTTCTCTTTGCATTGGGGCACAGCTCTGGTAACGGCATGCCATCAGATGAATTTACTAATGTATGTACTACGAGCAATGTGCTGTGTAATAGTACTGGAATTGTTTTACACCCGTTAAAACTATATTGAATAATGAGGTTGTGATGCTAAATAATCTCCTGCAACTTTAACTGTATTGTCTCTTTTTTTTCATTTCGGGCCAAAACCCCTCAGGATAAAAAGTGAAGAAAACAAGAATGTTGTCAAAAAAAAACATTTTAACACTAAAACTGCATGCACAAGCATTTTAGTTGGTTGTATGGTTAAAGGGAAAAGCACAATCATACACACAGCGACATGTTGGCACGTTGAGGATTCAGTTGGAGGGATGGAAAAAGCATCACTGTCTTATTTGTGATTCAGGAGGGACAGGAGTCGTATACGTGGGCATGTTCAAATAAGTCCCCCCCACGAATCTGCTACATATCAGAAATATAACTTTACTTGGGGACGTGTCTTTTTGGGGGTCTTTTTCGAGACAGACTGTAGAATCACCTTCCTCCTACTATTTACTATTGACTGTGAAATTAGCCCATTCATGTTTTGTTTTTGTTTTTTACTTGAAAAAATATATAACACTATTAGCAAGCATGTGAGTGTGTAATAGTTGTTTTATTTTTCTAATGTGGCTGTAATACGAGGCTAGATTTGCAAACGTTAATATATAGAATTAGACTTTTTTATTTTTGCCATTTTCAATGTGTGGTGTGTCATTTAGTTTCCATGGGAACAATAGGGAAGAACGATAATTTAAATTTGACTATTTGTGAATGACTATTATATGCAAGTGAGATATTTTTCAGGTTGCCGATTTGCCATGACACCATCATCGAACCCATCAATTAGAACCTACATCCCCCAAGTGTCCATTCTTGTCCTTATGCAGTGTCTCATAAATGCCTTAAGTGAGGAATTTCAAATAAACACAAATGGGATTCATTTCATTGAATGTCCGACATCAGGCTGCTTCTCATTTCTCTTACTGGCACAAACTCGACATCTAATTTAAGAATCATCACATTAACGTTAATGACGTACTGGAAATACTGGATATAACTGGAAATAGCATATAATAGCAACAGGTCAAATTACTGTGTGAAGTGAAAGGGGTCGTTCATAGCAATAACACCCACAGGTTATTATCACCAAACTGATTATTACAAATAAACAAGAGTGTTGCTTTTATATCTTTGTTTCAGCAGCTGCTGTTAGAGAAAAAACCCGGTGAAGATGATCTGTCCAGCACCAGACAGACAGACAGCAGCTTATCAGGGAACATGGTGGAGACATAAACAGCTAAACACATGTTTAAATGTGTACTACCCCCACACACACTATATATATATATATATATATATATATATATATATATATATATATATATATATATATATATATATATATATATATATATATATATATATATATATACATATATATATATACATACACATATATATATATATATACACATATATACACACATATATACATATATATATATATACACATATATACATATATATATACATATACACATATACACACACACACACTTACATAATGATGTATATTCACACACATGCACACAGGGGTCTCAAGTCTGAAACTTGATCAACACATATAAACATACCTACACACATATATAAACACAAACTTACTTACAACTTGATTAATGGATACACACACACACACGTTATTCAGATTGATACTGTGGCTCGTTGTAGTCACGCGTCCCACTAAGTCCCGACAGACAGTGAGTCAACACGTGCTGAAACCAGGACCGTGACACTGAAGCAGCTCAACAGAAAAAGAACCTTCATTAAAATGAGTTCCACGTGTTTCTCCCACTGTAACATGTCAGAATGTGAGACGTGTGGCGGCAGCAGCAGCAGCTCTGAGTCAGATTCTTGACATATTACATGGCAGCCGACCAACACTGCTGCTTCTGCTGCTGCAGTAAACAAAACGTGGGAGTTAAGCAGAGCAGTGATGAAGAAATGACTCAAACGAACCATTAGCCGACAACAGAGCAACACAAGGGCGTCTCATTTCAGAATTTATTTTAGCATCATGACAAACAGACAGGACAGACTTGTCCCCGACCTTACCACTCAAATCAAAAAGATGAACAGTGGAATGAATCAAGTCAATAGAGTTTTCATGAAAGTTGGACATTGAGTTTAATAGTGACGCTGGTCATTAATGCACTCCACGTGTAATTTGGCACCTACACATTAAAAACACCCGGGACCTTGCGGCTTCCATGTACTTGGTGACGACAGGAAGTGAGAAAATAAAAGACGGCTGGTGTCCACGTCCCTCTAGATAAAAATACAACTGAAGACAGAAGAAGAAGCACAGCAATGAGAGAACAAGACATTTTTCTCGAGAACATTTTCTTTACAGTTGTGGCTACCGGTAAAGCTGCTGACAGGTTGGGCGTCGGTTTACATTTAGAGGCTTCAACAAAGGCCGAGACGCAGCTTTTTTTTTTTAAACAACTGCTATAAAAAAAATATGGAATGACGGCGGGATGTGTTGGTCGCCCGCCCTCCATGAACGTTCCCTCACTCCAGCAATTGTGATCACGTGAGCGTGAATCCTCTGAGATGATTGGCACAATGTACGTACAGATTCCAAATGAACTGAAGCCCCTAACAATGCTCCACTGGTACTCGCCCAACAAGAACAAGACAAAGAAAATCAGATGCAAAATTTGTAAACACTTTCCATTTGAACTAAAAAAAAAAAAAAAGTCCCCTAAACATTATGTAAACAACGATAAATGTTAGTCCACTTAAACTTTTTGTTCTATACAGCTTAGATTACATTTGATCTATTCGATTACAATAAGCTAAGATGATAAAGATATTAGTAAATGTTCAGAATACTTAATTGCATGTACATAATATAAAAAGTGACATTGTCATAATTTTTTTGTTTATATTCTGTGCAAAATGCTTTAGTAAACTATAATTTGGCATTAATGAGAAACCTTTAAATTGGTTAAAAACAAAACAAAAATAAGAATCACAGATGGATTTACTGAGCCCCCTTGGAAAACAAAACTCCACAAAATGTTTTAAGTCGCGCTCAAGCTTCCACTCGAACATTCATCTCCACCTGTAATACTGTGCAAAAACGATGGGTTCAGCAAGTGCAAGCAGCTCGGCCAAATCAACCATCTATCAAGTTCTGCAAGATTCTAGGACACACCGGCTGACGCTTATTTAAGGTTTGAGCCAGCGTCGCATTGGGATGACAAGGTAATCCACGAGGCAAAAATCATAAAAAAAAAAGGAAAAGTTAAGGCATCAGACGACTTCCGAAGGCAGTATGAGAGACTGTGCCTCCGACGTAAAATGAAAATACCACCGGTATCTTGTTAAAGGAGACATATTCTGCTCAGATTCAGAATTTGAAAATTTGGGTTATTACTTGAAATGTTCAGAAAACTCTTTCCTCAAACTGTCCATTGCAGCAGCTCCTCTTTTCAGCCTCTGTCTGAAAAACTTGGGTTTAGCTCCCGTGTTTTTAAGGCCCCTCCCCCCCTCCTGATAACACCGGGTCAATTCCGATTGGCCAGCTGACCCAGTGCTCTCTCTTTACTTGGCTTTGTTACCAGCCGCTAAGAGTGGAATGTGGGCGGAAGTGTTGGTCAGACACCAAGTGTTTAACTAAACTCACATGATGTCTTTGCCGGCCCGATTACAGCTTCATGCTTGGGACACACAACATAGTCATAAACACACAACATGCTAAAGAGAAGTACGCTGGACATTAAATCCAGAACCAGATTATCCGGCTGCCAACTCTTTTGCATCAGCGTGATTCGATTTGCTAGCACCAGCTCTTGAGTGCTGGTTTAAAAACAATTGGACTGGATGGTGCCCCTTTTGCCGCATGAAAACCAGCTCTGCTCAACTTTTGCCATACGCAGCGCTTGGCAACGGAACTACAATGCAGCTCGGCAACGCTCGACATCCCTTCATTCAAAACAAATATGCGTGACTTCCAATGAAACCTCAGACGCCTACATGTGTCCTACGCTTCAGGAGCTTCAGGAGCCGTGTCGGCTCTGGAGCAGAGGAGCTCCCTTGAATGTGGACTTTGACCTTTTTAACTTTTTACACACACAACCAAGCTATACAAACACACTAGAGGAAAGAGAAACTGAAAAAGCATCGTATGTCTCCTTTAAGATATTTACAGACTTGGCACGTGAAGAGCATGAGGATCACTGACAGTATAAAAATATGACATTTTGGTATATAGCCAAGCCAACCATTCCATCCATATACAAGCAGTTGCTCTGAGTAATCTGCAGTTATGAGATCAATTTCAGCACATCGGGCTCTGCTCTTTTATCACTAGTGCCAGGTCTAACTAAACATTTGGCTCTCTGGTTAGACAGGAACATGCAGCCGCTGGGGGAAGAATCCAGGATGTAGCAGGTTTTCTTCATGGAATTCAGACTATATTAGTTTTGCGCGGTACCTCGAGAATCTAACTGCATTGAAGAACTTCACACGTACTGTTGATGAAACAGTGATCCGTGTGACTGAAACAGAAGCAGTAGCATACAGAAACGATTTCTGTTTGAGTACCTGTAGCCTTACATGCTATTTATTGTGTGTTGCCACGAGTTAAATAAAAAAACAGTCGACGCTTCAACTGATTCGGATGATTTTTACCTGAATGCAAATTAAAAATGAGCTTTTAAAAGTATAAAAAAGAAAGGACACTGTTGACGATTACATGAGAGCTTAAGGCAGCGATTTCTCCAGGAAGAAGCTACAATCTTGCAGAATCGGACACGTGTGTGTGTGTGTGGGGTTCGCTCGGCTCGGCTCAGCTCAGCTCATAATCTTTGTCATCCCAGTTGTTGACAGTGGAATGAAGAGGGGAAGAGGGAGAATCTGAGGAGGTCGGGGTTACAGGTCGTCGTCCCCGATTCCCTCAAAAGCGTAGTTGCCGTGGAAATCGTTGCCGCTGATGTCGTTTGCCGAGTTGGAGGCGCTGATCCCTCGGAGGGACACCGAGCTCAGCTTGGTCTAAGGGGAAAAACGATACTACAATTAGCGCGGGGATGACATTGATTTATGAGAATATTTTTTCAGGTTGCAGCAGCTTCATTCTGCTACATTTATTATTTATTTATCTTTCAGAAGCACAACACATCACAACAAAATGAAATCCAACAAACAGTCTACTCACAGAGAGTTTGACGGTTTGTTCACGGTTCTGGTCGGGGGACTCCTGCAGAAAACATAATAAAGTCTGAGTCTGAGATCTACAGGAGGCAAAAACTAAAAGTTATGGCCTGCTCTCCAGTTTCTCACCAGCAGGGGGGGAGATTTCACAGCTTGCTGACTGTCTGTTCGGTGGATGGAGCCGTTGTGTCGTTTCCTCAGCATCTGGAGGGCGACAGCGGAGGAAGACGTCAAAAATGCACGTATTTGTGAGGCTGTGCTTTATATTTACATGCACAGAAATCTATTGACTTCTTAAATACACAATCGGGGGAAAAAAAGATGCTGTAAGATGGTGTTTTAAGGAGAAATTTAACTATTTTAAAGGCAGCTGTGGCTGAGGGGGGAGAGAGAGGGTTGTCCACTTACCAGAAGGTCAGTAGTTTGATCCCCCTCATTTTAAAGTGTCCTTGGGCAAGATATTGAACCCCAAATTGCCCCCGAAGGCTGTGCAGTGTATGAATAATGTGTGATAGCAAAGTGCTGAATATATATGTGTGAATGAAACCTGTACTGTAAAGCATTTTGAGTGGTGTATATAGGGCGCTGTATAAACAGGCCATTTACCATTTAAAGGCAATTTCCCCTGCAGAGCAAGACATTAAATTTGATGTGTTTATAAAGAAGTCGTTATGAAACATTATCAACACAAACCTTTTTAATGCTGCCACCTGACTTCTTCACCATTAATTCATCCACCATAGACTGGAGGCAGATACTCATCATGATCGCCTGGAATCACAGAGAAACAACAGGGTGAATAAAATACAAACTGAAGTCGTTTGAACAGCAGGAACAAAATGCTGTGTCGGTAATAAACACAATCTTATTCAAATTCTATCCTTGTTGCCTCCACATTGCTGCCCCCTCCCCCTCAGTGCCCTCGTACCTGCTGACTGGTGATGGTGACCCACTGGAGGCGGTCCTTGCTCATCAGATACTCAAAGGCCAGCTCCAGCTTCACCTCGCATTTGGCCGAGCTGCAGGGATTGGTTGTACCGTTGGCGATTGGGACTTGCTGCAATGTCGGAAAAAACATTTAGATTTGGTGTTTGGCAGGCGACATCATTATTGTTATATAAAACAACTTATCGTTATTTCTATCCCATTGTGGACTTTTTAAAATGAGCCTTCTTCTGTTTTAAGAAGGAAAAAGAAATGTACTTCCGTATTTCTTCACCAATTTACAATCTTAAATTGAGGATAATCTTGCTCTTCTCCTCCATGACTGCAGGGTTATGTGCATGTTAGCAGCTAAATCTCATTTCCTATCCTACATTTCTTCTCCATTTTCTCAAGCTGCCTTTCCAGAGCCGCTGCATCACAAATGACAGCCCGGCCGCATCTTATGCTAAAAGATTAACACGGGTACGAAGTAAGAAAGCGACGTACGAATACAGAATTTCAAATGGCTTCAGAAAAATCTGTGAAGCTAAGCGACACGCACGGCTCCCTGGAGACGAGCCCTGTCGCTCATTCCTCATTTATGAAGCCTGCGCTCTTCTCTGAAACCGGATCCTCTGGGCTGGAAAGAAGCTGCACCTC
The DNA here is from genome assembly GCF_022539355.2 of Hippoglossus stenolepis. NCBI lineage: Eukaryota > Metazoa > Chordata > Actinopteri > Pleuronectiformes > Pleuronectidae > Hippoglossus > Hippoglossus stenolepis. The sequence goes on from NC_061502.1 coordinate 11,222,523, forward strand.
CCATTGAAACCGCTCCCACAGAGATAACATAAAGGAGAATAGATAGAAACAAAGCTCTGGTGCGCACACACACACACACACACACACACACACACACACACACACACAGTTTATAAGTGCTCTTCCGTTTGCAATTTGAGGTTGAGTTATGGGGGGGTTGCAGTGCTGGACCAAATCAAATGTTTTAAATAGTTTGGTTGCAGAGGAAAGGGCTCATTAAAATGACCTCTGAGAATAAGCTGAAGGATTAATCACCCTGCTGGACAGCGCCCTCGCTGTGTAATCAGACGGGCCAACGAGCGTGTTAATTTTTGCATGTGTCGTTCCGTCTCCAGAGCAAATTTACTTTTAGAGCATCACAAATGCTGAACTACTGCTCAGACGCTTATATGCAACACAAAAAGCGAGCGGTTTACCCCATCGCCATTTAAGTCAAATGTTCCCATTTCAAATGGTGGCGGAAATGATGTGGGTAGAGCAGCATGTAATGCTTTTAAAGCTATTCACCCAAGTGAGAGTAAATTGTTTCGGCTTTTAGAGGAAGTGTCTTTACAAAAATGACTAACTGGGTGGAAGCAGAAAGAAATGCACATTTAATAAACTATGTGGTGCATGGTGGTTTGAATTGATGCTTATTTCTTTCTGAGGCAATTACAGATATTTTTCTATCTTATTCAAAAGAGAGGGGATTTGTCCTCTATAGTTTCAATGAATAAAACTACTTATAATGCGTATTTGAAACTTATTTAACTCATTTTTTTATTCTCTATTTATGGGTCAAGCTCCCAAACCACTGGCTACTACATTTCCCAAAATGCAACTGAATCTTAATCTTCATTCATTAAACTTTATTAGATCCTCCCAGGCTCCTAAATACCTACTTACCCCAAACCCCCATTACTCTTTGTATTAAAACTTTTTAAATGAAATGACCCATCAGTCTTGTTTTTTGTCAGTCTTTTTCTTACACAAAGGCTCCGTCAATTTGCAACATGCTGCATTGATGGATCACTGTGAACTGAACGTCAGATGAGTCAGGATCCATCACTGTCTGATGGATCCTGACAACCTGTCAGTTACTGGGTGTCAGGATAAAGCTTGGTGCAGAGAGGTTTGTCAAACTTTAAAAACATGGGAGAAAAATTACTGAACGACTGATTTAACCAAGTTTTTATATTTTAACTGAAAGAATGCAAACACCAGGCAATGAACCACACACTTTGGAACGATACGATTAGGTCTGTAAACCCCTTAAAGGATCATTTGGGCAGATAAGGGAAAATCTGAATAGAATTCAAGATCCTGCTTCTTACATGCAAAGCCCTTAACAATCAAGCCCCTTCATGTATCAAACAGCTCATGACACTGTATTGTCCAAATAGATCACTTCGCTCCCTCGATACAGCCTCACTTGTGATTCCTAGAGTCTGTAAGAGTGGAATGGGACGTGGAACCTTCAGCTACCAGGCTCCTCTCCTGTGGAACCAGCTCCCACTCTGGGTCCTAGAGGCTGACACCATCTCTACATTCAAGGTTATACTTAAAACATTGATTTTTGATAAAGCTTATAGTTAGGGCTTGTTTCTATTTTCTTAATTTCTTCCTGTGAAGAAACAGAAGTCCGCTGCGTAGGTGCTTCCTCTGACTGCATGCCAGCAGGTCCCCCTCGCCAAAGGACAATCATCAGTACAAACACAGAACGCTGCAGGATCAATAAAGCGCTATCCCTGTGTGGGCTGCGTGTTTGGGTAATTGGACTGATGGAAATGGATGGTGTGGGGATCAGCACTTTTAGTAAGCAGTGGGAGTAAAACGAATGCTTGGCAGGGCTAAAGACATTTGTTTGTGGTGCAGTGGTGAGAGGAGGTTTGTAAACAGGCAGATTTGGAAGCACATGAACCCCTGTTACTTTGAGACGGGCTCCAGCCAAATCTGGTGCATCAGTGCTCTGCCAAGTCACTGTCTCATAATAAAGGGGAGGGATTCCAGTCTGATTGTTTTCGGAGCTTCAGAGATAAAAAAATAAATAAAAAAGATTCCTGAAGGTGAATGCAGTCATCCTCATCATCGAGTTTATATAAAGATGACATAAACAAATGCGCCTGAAACAACTGTCTTGCCATTGTTGCTTGATATGTAGGCGGAAAATAAATAAATCACTGCTAAATGTCCCTAGACGAAACAACTGTTTGTACACAAATGCACACGCACACGCACACACACACACACACACACACACACACACACACTTACAGAAGACGTGACTCGCCAACACCTCATGCGCGTGACCTTGAAGCTTCCCTCCTTCATCTGCTCGTTGGGCAGCTTGACGTGGAAGTTGAGCTCGTTGTTGCCGGCGCTGACGATGACTTGGCAGCCCTTCTCGGGGAAGTCGGTAACGCACGGGTCAAACTTGATGTAGCCATAATATTTGAGCGTCTGACCTAGATGGATGAACTAGAAAGAAAGCGCAACAAAACCATTTTAAATGAAAATGCTCCCTCTGTCTAATCCCTGGAGAATAAAGTTTGAAATCTCCACTGGATTGATGTGATTAAAAATTCATATCATGAGAAAAACTGGGCTAATTGCATAACAAAATGCACCAGAGGCGGTTTTCTCTGTGGTCGACGGATTTATTCTCGGACAAAGACGATTTCTGAGCATCAGCTGAAATCAACTTAGATGCTGTGGGGGCAGAGTAACCGAGCAGAGGCCCTTTCTTACCTCTTTCTTGGATCCTTTCTCCTGCAGTGATTTGAGCTGCCTGTGCTGGTCTTTGTTGACGAGTATCCAGCCTCGCTCAATGTCAGACACTGTCTGGTGAAGCAAAAACAAGAAGGGAAGTTTTCTGTTTCGCACAGATGAACAAAACAGGTTTTTGTTGTTCCTTGGGTACATGTGGGAGTAATCACACCCTTGGCGTTTCATGTAAACGGCGCAGGCCGGCAAATAATTACACAGAAACACGCACAAACGCACACGCTTTATTTCCCCTCGATTCTAAAACGCCCCCTCTGCTAAACTGAGGCAACACTCAGCAGTTACAGATTTTAATCAAACTCCAAAAATGTTTAATACAACAGATCCCGGCTGTGGCAGCGCTCAGGGCCACAGGGGGCTCAGGACTCAAGGTGTTGACGCCACCATCAGATAACAGAGGGGCCCCCGGGATGGACTAAAGCATTTGGCGTCACACTTAATGAACATTTTAATTTAAAAAAAGGTATTGAGGCATAAATGAAAACAAACAAATGTTTGGTTTGCCTAAGTATTGAAATCTTACCTGGGCGTATAACAAATTCAGGCCGACTCTGTTGTCCATCACATCACCATCGTACGCCATGTCCCAATAGCTGTAGAAAGAAAAGGCATCGTCTCTCACTATATATAAATATTTGCATCTAACTTGATCCCAGGTACAACATCTGAAGCCTCTGTCCAGAAAAGCACAGTCCTAGGAACAGCTCAAATACTGCGCAGCCCGCTAAAACGCCCAGGCCTCTGGTAGAGGACCCGAGCTTGAGAAAGACATCCCACCCCATGTCCCGTGTGTGTGGAGTGCGAGGGGAATGACTATCTGCCACCAAGTTTATCATCTTCATCTACATTGCATCGCTGTCCTGTGTAAACAACTTATCTCAGAAAGTGAATATCAACCCACAAAGGAATATTTAATCCTTCAGTTTAACTGTAAAACTAAAAATAACCATCATACTAGTATTATTTCCTTTGGACAGACACAATAAAGGCTCAAATGTTCAATCAACTCCAACACAACTAGAGTAGAGCTCATAGCTCCGCCAAGGCCCAACAGTCCCCTTCAATTCAATCAAGCTGCACCACATTTCACACTCATAGATATCGGCCATCTTTTCATCAAGACTCATGAATTATTCCCTGGGATAACGTTGGTTTAAGAATTCCTGGATCTGCCCCTGGTCCGGATCCGCACAAAAATTTAATGGATTCTTCCGTGACCCATCCCACATCCGTCCACCAATTTCCGTTGAACTGTGTTCAGTTGTTTTTTGTGTAATCTTGATTACAACCACACAAACAAACATTCAGGGGACAGGGGTTTAGCAGAGGTAATAATGTCAGACATGAACCTGATCTGACTCTCGGTCATATCTATAGAATGAGAGACTAGCAGACTAAATTCCTAAGCTCAGAATCAGTTATGTAACAGGGCAAGTATTCATCCCAAGGGTTACGTCTCGTTGTAGAGAGGCTGAAGCACAGTTGCTGATGATGGTGCAGTTTGCTGATGTGTGGGGGCTGGAGGGCAGACTGAGGAGCCGAGCGTAATAAGAAAAAGATGATTTTCTATCTAAAGGTTTAAGGAGAGAGATCATGATTGAGACCATATGTTAAACTAGGGAAATATCCCATTTGTAATTAGATATAATTAAAGATGCGTCACTTCTGAGTGATCTGGAAACTGGCTTCATACCTCACGTTGGGATTATTACCGTCCGAGTAAACACAGCACTGAATTCTTTAATCCACTCTCATTCATGAATTCTAACACTTACAGTACACGTGTAAAATTGAACATGCTGTAATTGCCTGACCCAGGGGTGTTGTTGGCAGACGCAGACGCTGTGACATGAAGCATGCTGCCAGGCCACATCAGAAATTCAAAGCAGGGAACGAGGGAATGGAGGACAGAGTGAGATTGAAAGCAGGAGGGAAGGGAGGGAATAAGAGTGGTGTGTTTCTGTGTGTGTTTTTGTTGCAGCTTTAGCAGCAAGTCAAAGTGGACTGAGAGCCCATGCTACAGTCTATTCTGTGCATATACAGATTTAAAATGTCGATTAGCCACACTTCTGCATTAGAAACATATAAGTGGAAACGTCTGTCCAGTAAAAACATTAAATCAACATCAAGCCCGGGACATTTCCTCCATTTTTACCCTGCACTTTCAGCCCAAGCGTCCCAGGAGCTCATACACTAGGGGTCTGTTTTTTCCTCCTCCACCTCCACTTGTTAGTTCTACATTCATTCTTCCCTCACCGCTCCACAGTGAAAACTAGGTCAGGAGGACTAAGACTTTTCCTTGAGGCAAAAAGAAAGTAAACATCCTGTGTACGTCAGTCAGCAGGGGGCAGGGTGACGAGAAGGGAGCAGTCGCTAAATTCCATCTGGAGGGAGAAGTTGCATCAGTGTTTTCCATGCACAGCATTTGTTTGGATGGCCCATCAAAATAAATTTGATCTCAACCCAAAAGTTTTTTTCATATCACGATGGTAGAAGCTCATTTCCCTGCACAAACAGCCCTTAACCCCTTCAACATGTTTTTACACTTCACGTTTTTATTAAAACAACTGATATAGCTCTGAACAGTGTTTTAGTGGAGGGACCAACCACCTCCCTCTACTGTTAACCAACCGCGAATAAATCATCAACCTGAATGAGTCACTATAGACATTGGTCAAGGAATGTGAAGTCTGTGATGTTTTCTAATTGTTGTTGTCAGAGAGGTGGTGATTCACATTTATAGGAAGCTTTTAGGTTGTTTATGTCTCAAATGTCTCTACTTCAAGTCGTCTGATATAACATAACTGGCCTGATTGAACTCTGGGTGCCCAGTTTTCACAGGGACGTCCTTCATTCATAATATGGCCACATCCATATCAGCTTAAAATGCTTCAAACACTGAACACTATTTAGCATCATATTATAATAAGGCCCCTTACTAATCCCTGACTGTCCGATGCACCATCTGTCTGGTCATGATAACTACTGTCCTTAACGAAACAAATGACTCAGGACTCTCTTCCAAATTAACTGCCAATTTGTAGAAGATGGTTGACGCTGGATAGGAAGCCTATACTTAGGCAAAATGCTGCTCTGAAACATTAAAAACAAGTGCTTCGCTGCAGATAAGGAATGAAACGAATACACCCAGAATGAGACGAGAAAGCCGAGTGCCTGACTGAATTAAATAACACCAAGCACAAGAGGAGTAGTTTATGTACTGTATGTAGTGTTTACTGAAAACAGACATCTCTGACCCAGCTTCATTACAGGATTAGATAAATAACACACGATTACGCAATTGAATCACTGCTATAATTATACGGTAGATTGTGGAGGAGAGCACTTTGGGAAAGCACACGGTGAAATTCAAAGTCATGTTGCGGGGCAGGTGGTGGGTACCTTTTCCGTAGGAGTATGTGAAATTCGGAGCTCCGCAAGCTGGTGATGGATACATAAGGCAGCTCAAACTCCTGCAGCTTCCGCACAACTGAGAGGGACACACACAAAGAGAGAGAGCAAGAGAGAGAGAGAGAGAGAGTCAGGAACAAGTGCAGCTTAAGTCCCAAGGACATTTGGATAATGATGCCAACAGCAAACAACCAGGGAAGGAAGGACTCCATCTGGACGGGTCCCAACAGGCTAAAACTTTAGTGTGTGGGTGTGCACGGGTGTGTGCGTGCGTGCATGTGTTTGCCTCCATAATCTGCAGCTGTTTCATTGCAGCCTGCTCCCTGAGGAGAGTGGAGGAGATCTCAGGTGCATTTTGCTGCTGGGTTTTCAGTACATGTGCACAACACTACATATCCAATGACTGGAGAGCTCTTTGGTTTGTTATCAGCTTCATAGAAGTAAATTCATGTTTTCTTCATGGGTAGAGATTATGACTGAGTATTATGGTCATTAAATAAGTCATAATATTACGAGAATAAAGTCCAGAATAAAGTCAAGACTATTTTAGCACATCAGCATCACTTTATCGTAATTATCAGGACTTTGGTAGTGGTCAACAGTAATGTTATCAGTTACATCTGCATGGTTTTTCAAAGAGATATCGTAGTTTCCCAAGAAAATACGATATTGGTTCAAAATTTTGGATCCAGAAAAAGTGGAACCCCAGAAAGCACGGGTTCTCCTTGCTGCTCATTTCCACAAACATTTTTCTTTATTCTGGTAAAATGACTTTTTTCTAAATGACGAGATGTCATTTAGAAAATACAAGATGCTGTGTACTAGAAGCAGAAACAGCTGGTTACTTTTCATTTCTTCTGCAGGAAAATAAATTACACAAACTGAATGCTTAAAATGTTGTGAAACATTTCTCGGTAAACTAAATTGCCAGTGGGAAACTGCAAACAAAAACCAAGACCAACGCTGCTATTTCAAACCACACACTAGTCTTCTTGACATGTCTTTGCATATTTTACAGCATATATTGATTTAGACAAAGACTTCTGGGAAACTTGCTGCACCTAAATGAGGAATTGAGTTCTCCTAGCGAACTTGTTATGTCAATACTCCCACCACCCGGTTGTGTTTGATCCGCAGCCTGCCGCGCCGCATTTATTCCAGTAGACGAGTCATAGTTTAACACACGGCCCGTCTCTTGCATACCACTCAGATTGTCAGATTCAAACCGTGCCAGGAATATACAACATGCCTGCAATATTTGCAGATTCTTCCAAGTTCACCTGGCAGCATTTTGAGCCTGGCTGGTGTTTGGGTGTTTGGCAGGTGGGAGACGAGAGAACGGTGCCTTTGAGACTGAGGGGGGAATTTGACCCAACAGGGCTGTGATGGAATGGAAGAACGTGAACTGAAGCATGTGGGAAGCTGTTGCTTTGCCTGTGGTACGACGTGTGACAACACATGCAGCTGGAAACTAACAAACTATAATGTATAATGCACATTCAAAATATGGAAGAATTATTGAGTGAGGGATCATGGAAAATAATGCTTGGACAGGATAGAAACTTAACATCTCGTGGTTTAACAACAATTACAAAACAGATTAAGGTCTGATTGGTGTAATCCCAACTCCATCAGCGGCACTTCTAAACTGTGATTTATGCAGTGTGTAGTGTTTGTGTGTAACAGAGCTAAAAAGACACAATATTGCTGGTGCCTGATTGTCTGAACCTCTGCTCAGAGAAGCTTTAGTGTGTGTGATATGACACCAGCCACAGCTAATGTTGAGTAAATTAAATAGCTGCTCGTTCATTTGAAGAACTGCCTATGATCAAATAATACACCCTGAAAAACTAAAGGGTTGAATACCACAGTTTAAGTGACATAGCAACATCTTTGCAACATATTTATATGGTTTTCTTGCTCCTTCAAAATCAAAAACAGTTACAGACTCACTAGGATGAATATGATTGGCATGTACTGTACATACATTTACAGGATTAACTAAAAACTACAGCCCGACCAATATTGGCCAATATGAGCCTTTCACAGACATATGAGAGATGTACATTTGTTTTTATTTAGTAGAAAATATATCATGATGCCTCTTCTAGGTGTCAGGCCTCTAACAGTGGAAAAAATAAAATCCTAACTCTTTTTTTTACACTGGAAAAATTCCATTATTAACCAAAGTCATTTTGAAGCTGGTGCGTGACAAACATAACAACGTACCTTCTCAATCTGAACTCACTGCACTCAACCTGGTGTGAAAGCTGAAGTCAGTCAACTAACACATAGATCCTGGCTCTCACTCAGCTTCCAAACACCTAATGAGTGAATGGTGTTTTCTAGCCAGAGATGCAGCTTTTTAATGGAGATCTTTGTTAATTAAACGTGAGTTTATCTCCACACAGCGAGACACATGAAGTGAGCTGCTCTAGTGTCGACAACAAGATTTAGAGCCAAAGAAAACTCAAATCAGGAGCATGACATTGCAGCACATAATTCTCCTTGGTTTACCACAAAGTTATTCTTAAGTGAAGCTTAACAAAAGTTTTAGCTTTTAATCCCAAATCCTATTTTCGTCTCCTTCCTTGTTTGTGAAAGTAATTTGTCCTCTCAGGACTGTGTCTTCTGAGAACAATCCTTGACTGACCTGATAAAGTAGTTTACATTTACATTATTTAATCAAAGAGCAGAGTGCACTGCACATTTAATCTGCTTCAATAAACAACATCACCTGAAGCTCTTTAACTCCTTTAAAGGTGGATTTTAAATATCTGCAGTCATGAATTATGGATCCACTTTATGGATTGATCTAATGAAAAAAAATAATTAAGATATTTGCTAGCAACTTAGGTAAACTTTCAGAATATAAAAAGGGAGAATACCTACTAATAGTAAAAGAGACAGTGAAATGTTACACATAAGACCACATTTTTCATTCTTTCTACTCCTCTGATTATAATATATCAGGTTTGATGTTGAAACTCACATGTTAAACCTCCATCCACACCCTCACGAATGAGGAAGAGACTGAAATAACCAATAAGGTCGTCCGGAAGGTCGAGCTTTGTCGCAACAGCCTGCAGAAAGATCAGAGAGAGAGATAGAGAGAGAGTGAGAGTGAATGAGTGAAAAACACCTACCAGCAACTCTAGCCAATATTTGGACAAACCTTAGCTTCTAGAAGAGAGAACCTTAGCTTCTCTCTTTAGAAGAGAGAAGCTAAGGTTCTCTCTTTGTATAGATTGACTCTTTTAGTTTAAACAAGTTGAATCTGCATTACCTTCTAATTTCCTGCATTGTTAGGATTTATCAAGTATGACAACTCAAACATTAATTGCCACTTTAAAAGCGATCATGACATTTTGGTATCATTTAAAGGAGACATATTGTGTCTTTCCAAGTTTTTTGTGAATTTAAGGTTCTGCAAAGTTAAAAAGTCCAACATCCTCCTCAAAAAACACTCCTGAAACCCCCTAACAAAGCCAGTTAATTCTAGAGCGGAGGCCGATATTTCCTACCAAAACCAAACGCTTCAGACAGAGGCTGAAAAGAGGAGCTGCAGCAGTGGACAGTATGAGGAAAGCAATGTTTCCGAACAATAGAACATTCAAATATTTCCATGTAACAACCCAAATCATGAACCTTAATCTGAGCATAGGTCTCCTTTAACAGTTTTACATTCTTACATGCAGGGAAAGATTATTCTCTAACTACCACAGTAGAAAAAAAATAAGGAAATCTATTTTTGATTTTTTTTTTCATTCTTTGACACAACTGCTTCAAATCTGAGTGCAGTGAGTCACTGAAATAAACAAGACACACACACACACACACATGTGCAGACACACAGCATGCCCTCTGTGGTGAGCAGAGGTTACGTGTGGTTACATTTTCATTAGAGCACTTTAACGGTCCTCCAACAATCTTGATTTACAGCCAAGGACATGATGATGAAACATCAGCATGTTTACTGGGATAAGGAATTGGAGAGTGTGTTTGGTTATGGGTTATGTTGAATGTTTGTGGTCAACGAAGAGCAAAGGTGAAGTTTGATATACTCTGTCTTGGTCACTATATAAAAAGCACATATATCAATTAATACCATAAAGGTGTCTCATTGCTTTTAATATTTACTCTATCAACACTTTAGAATTCCTAATTTTGTGCTGGGTGATTCAAGTTGCCTTGCAAATGATTTAGCTTTTTGTTGTGTGTTACAAATGCCCATCAGACCTTGTTCAGCATCTTGATTTGTTTTGTTTCCTTTCAATTTGCGTTATTTTGTTTCTATATTATCATCTTGTTGAGTTTTTTATTAGATAGACTGCAGTCGCTCCGACTTTATAGAGTCCTTTAAGGAGTGCCTTGGTGAAGACAGTCTATATAAACGAATGTGGCTTCTAGTGATTTGATATTGTCTACCGAGCTTACAGAGGAGTTTACTGGGATATTGGTAGCCTGAGGGAACTTCACTGTGTGTGTCAACAACGTTATAAACAGCCGAGATCAAATGCTTCTAGTTAAACAGACACAATACCTGTAAGAACTGATAACACAGAAAAACCCCTGTAAGGCCTCAGATGATGGTTTATCTTATGGACTTTTTGCAGATTTATTAGAATCAAATCATACAATTTACATCTAATAATGAGGATTATTTACTATATGTACTTATACTCAATATTACTCATATTAAGTTGTGCATCCACTTTTAATATCAGCATATTCATACCTTAATCATGTTTTTTAGTCATTTACAAAGTTGTAAACTGGGTGAAAATGGTGGCTTCACGTGCTCTTTAACAGAAAACACTCCAACACTTACATCCAGGACATCCTCCGTCTGATCTGAGGTCAGAATGTTGACAGTGACCTTCTGACCGTTGGAGAGGCAGATGTCCAGAGCAACATCTTCTGTGGGAATCTGCTGCGTCTCCTGTGGGAAGGAGACAAAATATAACAGCTTCCCTCAGCTTGATTGGTAAGATACATGTTTTCATTCCAGTCACCCAACAACTAAGTCCACACACAAGTCACAGGGCAGAAAAATACGGGCTTGTCAGTGAGAAGCTGTCCAGTGGAGATAAAAAACAAACCATACGAGGTTCAATTGACTAGTTACACTTTTCTTTAAGTATTTCTTTAACTTTTGCAGCTAAAAAGAAAATGAATGCAGCTGCATCATTTCTAGGGTCAGGACTGGAATCTGTGGTATCAAGTGTAAAACAAGAAATGTGGCCTGGAAAGGTCAATTCTATTTTAGCAACACAAGTAAAGTACTTCAAGATTTGAGTCAGATGGAGGAGACATAAAAACAAACACTTGGCGCCTTGGTCCTGCGAGGGCCACAGACACTTCTGACTTTATTTATTTATGACTATCGGGAAGTGAAGAGGATTTCAAAAAATACTATAAAAAGGTGTTTCAGAACCTTACTTTTAAAGTTTAGCCATCTGCAGTTAGACATTATATATTCAACAACCTGTCCATCTTATAATCTTTGATGTCAAAAAGGTGGTATTCTACTTTCCCAGAAAGCCCAAGGTGATGTCTTGTTCCCACTGGCTAACAGTCTAAACCAACAGATATTCAGAAAACCGGCAAATATTCACATTTTAGAAGCTGCAAACAGAGAATTTAATAATCAATTTGTATTACAACTTGTTGTGAATTAATTTCCTGGCAATCAGCTGATTAATATACTAATTAATGCAGCTTTGGAAGTCCCATCCATTAAGTTTACTGCTGTCAGCTCAAACAGGAATTATAGGGAGCTGTGTTAATTATTACCTCTGTGTTTGTGATTGCGTTCACGCCTCAACTGAACAGGGAACAAGATTGAACGAAAACCCACAAAATCAATGAATAACAAATAAGGAAAATGAACTGAACCTGTAAAAACCTATGAATATTTTAAAATACTAAATAGTAGTGTCTGAAGTGATAATAAAAAAATCTTTAACAGGATAACGCCAGTTTCTCGTTTCCCGAGGCAGTTTCTCACCACCTCTGGTACATAATCCCTTTATCTTCCCTGAGTCTCCAAGTACATCCCTGCCACTAAAGGTGCAGATGAAATGACAACGCTGGGTGGTAACTCATCTCCAATGCTGCACCTGCTGTCCTCACAGTGTATATACTGTAAGGGGCGCTGCGGGGGGGGGGGAAAGAGAGGGCGACAAACACGCAGCTTAATGAAAGAGGAGGTACGGAGAAGGAGAAGCTGAATGGGTGCGACGTGGCTGCAGACAAATGAATGTGTCCGTGAAGGTTATTGGATTTACAGCCCTCCTGGCAACGCAGGTCGCCTGAATGATGACGAACCAACGTCGGCTACCTGGTCTGGATAAGTCATCGACTCGCTCACAGGCGAGGTTGCGCTACAACAGCTCCGTCCTCTGCAGCTGAGAATGTGCTTGCATTTTTTAAGTGCTGCAGAGGGGATGAATCATGAGGTGGCACACTTTTTTTTTATGATATAATGGTTCACGCGGATCCAGCACCCACACACACCAAGCAACTGCATCACGATATCTGGCCAAAGCTTCATGTCTGACAGAATCTTTTCACAGATCTATGTATGCAAATAAAACACCAATCTGACAGGTCGCAAAACTTAGACGCAGAGATGAGACAATCCTAAATGAGGTTATGTGCTGTTCTGTACAGCTACCTCACTCCACCACAATGCCAAAAGTAATTACTAACTGGGCAGAAGTGACTGCATCAGCCTTTTGGGTGAAGGAGCACGCCCTGCCGCCCCACAAGCCGGAAGACGGACAGAAAACTGCAGAGTGCAGGTGAGGAGGGAAAAAAACAAACTCTCTCCTACCTGCTGTGCTTTCCTTAAGAAGCTGTTAAACATCTCACTGGCTCCAAGCAACGGATCCTGACGCACTGTGGAAAAAAACAGGAGAGAAATTAGGGAACAAAGATAAGATAAAGGATTAAAATAGGTTAACAGGAGCAGAGGAAGTTAAAAAGAGCTTGGTTTTGATTTGATATCTCAGCAATTAGTTGAGAGTTTTTCAGTGTGTGGGGCAAGTAAACAAAAACCTTCTTAGTCGGAGCTATTTCCCAATTTCTCTAAATTTTCCACTTATCATGCTGTTTGGTTTTGTTTCCTGTGAAATGGGTTTGGCCCTTTCAAGACATTTGTCAAGGCAATTTAGTTAGACATGCAGAAGCTTTCATGAAGGGAGGTCAGGAATAAACTGCAGTAACTTTTCTGGCCTACGTTCAAAAAGCAGTGTCAAAACAGTGGAGTGATTTGGCAAATCTAAGTTTGAGTTGCAGAGCCGTGTGTTAAATTATCTGCATGTAAGGCCTGTATGACCACAATCTGACTGTGTGTGTGTGTGTGTGTGTGTGTGTGTGTGTGTGTGTGTGTGTGTGTGTGTGTGTGTGTGTGTGTGTGTGTGTGTGTGTGTGTGTGTGCGCCTGTTCTCTATTGTCCTCCTACAAATTAGTCTAACCCTTTGACCAAATATAAAAGTTTCTGCGAGCCATCTGCGTCACAGCAGATTGTGTTTGTGGCCGTTCATTTTCCATAACTATGTAAAAAGTCATGATGTAACCGAATGAACTTGTGGCCAAGAACACCCTGTGTGCATATGCTCCCAGACTATGAGCAAATACGCACTCGAACAACGCTTCCTTGTTCTGCTGTAACTGCCAGTGCTTGAGAGGATTAAAACAAACCCGCTGCGTGGCTGCCAGTTCCACTTATTCGTGTGTATATGCAGAAAGCTCACCCTCGACCTGTTTACAAAATCTCAACAATATGTTGAAAACCTCCCCAACTGGGATATGAAACTGCAGCTGGCTTCTTGAGTTGATACAAGACTTGGATAAGAAACCTTTAAAAACAGTCATGGGGCATATTTATATAAAAAGTTAAAATAAATCTAAAAAACGATGCTTCACCGCTGCTGTAAATGCCACAAAAAATATACATTTGTCTCTATGACATCTGTTAGAGGAAAGTTAAGCATCCCTGGGGGAAGAAGACTAGAGGATCCAAACTCATAAAACTTGTTAAAAACAGGTTTGAAAACCTGAGTGGGGATTTTTTTTCTACCTGGTGTGTCAACATAACTCTGTCTAGAGGCTTTGGCTCAGTGTCCCAGCCGACTCTGTGCTCAGATCATCAGTTCTTTAGTGAAACACTTTTATGCCTTTATGTGGCATGAAAAACACCAGTGAATGGCTAGACTCCCCGCAGACACAGAGCCAAGTCGTACTTGTGATTGTTGTGGAGAAGCAACCATTTCCAAGAAATTGCAAGGATATGTGGAGAGCGAAACAAAGAGGGGGAGTATCTCATTTAAGCGCAGACAAAAAACAAACAAACCGCGTTGGAGCCGGAATTTAAAATTCAGCCAGGAATTAAGTGAAATGCAATACGAGGCATGAAAAACAGTCATATCGGGATGAGTCACTCACCAGCCTGCATGTATTTCTCCAGCTGTTCCCGTCTCTGTTCGACCTCAGCAGGAGTCAGTGTGAAGATTTTCTTTGGGGGGAAGGCAGGCACCACGTTGCTGCCATATTCTTTCTTTATCTGTTAGGGTTAAACAGAGAGGTTACAGCATTAAAGGACATGCAATCTCCATTTTCTGCTTCTGACTTAATAACTGAGTAGAGTCAGGTGGGTAAATTCATTCCTTTTTAATATGAAGTTTTGTCTGTGAAAGCCGCTCTGTGGGTTTATATGATTAAACCCATTAACTTCAGCACAGAGTGGCAGTCTCCTGAATTAAAGACTCAAGGTTTTTTTTTTTCCCTAAGAGGTACATTCATGCTTTTTGAGATGAATCACAGGTTTATTTTAAGCCCCCGTTTCAACGACTAGCTGGTGGAGTTTCCGTGCATAACACAGACGCACACACATCTGGAGCCCTGAATGTCTAGTCATTCCAAGTTTACTTTGTCTTCCAGATTCCTGACTCATTTCTTCCCATTTTGTATCTTCTAAAAGCTTTGAACTGCAGAGGACTTAAACTAAGACTTCACAATCCCACAATCACACATGTTTTATGTGCATACATCACACTGATCATTAGGAATTCAAAAGCTAATTTTTTCCTCTTCATAAAAACACCCAGGTCCTGCACATATGGTCTGACGAAGGCAGGCCACAGTGGGTACTAAAGGAAGAGAGGTGATTTTCACCTCGACATACTGCCCTCTGGTATTTTCAGTACGCCAGAGGCAGCACTGGCTACACATACAAATCAGTTCACCAAGCAGACACTGAGCGCAGGTTACAGTCTCCTACATTTAAAATAAGTCTGAGCTCATACAGCTTGTTACAAGTCTTAACAGGAGGGAAGCCGAGAGAGGCTTTCAACATGCAAATTATCTCAGCCACAACTCGAGAGTGTGAGCACCGCAATCACCAGAATGTTTTGGGGTCATGCGTACGCCACAGGAAGCCCTTTGGGGTTGATGCTTAAAGATTCGAGTGTGGCAACACACCCTGTTGCCAGGCAACGGCAACTGTCAGACTGCATAACACAGACTTTAGGATGGAGATATAGTTAAGTTTGGTCCTTGCTTGCTTACTTATTAATGTGTGAAAACAGGACACTGGGTAATCAAGGATTTTGATTTCTGTGCCGTATTTTCACAGGACATTTTCTGAATAACTGATTTTCAATACACGTACCATTTCAACGTCAGCCATTTCTTGCCAAAGATATATTAAGCACTCTCACGAATACTCACGATTTATTTCCAACCTCTGTACAACAAAAAAAGTTGATGCTTAACTGACTAATTGCCGAATAATAGCTTTACCAAAGAGATGCAGCACTGAGGCAGAGAGCAAAAAATACTTAAATCCAGGCAACTCAGTGCTGTCCAACAACATTTCAACAACATTTCCTGCTGGGAAAAAGGAACTTTTTCCCAGCAGGTGAAAAGATAGAAAGGCCAAGAACATTCCTTCCATGTCACCCACCCCCTCCAGCCTCCACCAAAATAATACTGCCCGGTTACATGCAATAGTTTGAACAAACAGCACAAGACTTCAAGCCATCAGGGTTGTGATTCAAAGTGACGTGATGCTGGCATATCGACCGCATGACACAAAGACGAGCGAAAGGTCATGCTGAGCGGATGTGGTGGCATTTGAACGGTGTTCAATGTGCAATGCATTCGACATCCCTCCCTTTTCAGTCTAAAGCAAACTGAAACTGATGGGTATATGTTGTCAGTGCTTGAGTCTTACCTGTTCGTGGAGGCCAAGAAGTTGGCTGTAGCGTACCCGACAGTGCAGGACCCCGTTGACATGGATGTTGTAGGCCTGTGTGAGACAGGGGGGACAAATTATAGAGACCGAAATTTAAATGCCTGAATTTATCCATCTAAAACATGATGATGTCAAATAATAAATCTCAATGAAAGATGCTTAAAGTGCAGATGGATACATATTAAATAATATTATCTTTTCTCAACTACATGACCCATTAAATTAAAAATACTTTTCAAAGTTGAGAGTAATATCTTCAAATGCATATCCCTAGGTGGCACATTGTAAATTAAGATTGGCGATGCGTCTCCACTTAATCCCATTCAGGAAATGAAGCCAGAATATCCCAGATACGAAGGCTGCCAACTTGCACATTAGGTTTCTGCGCTGCAGCGATTGAGAGAAAAAGCTGCGGTAGTGAGGTCCCGCCCACACACATGCTTTACCAAACGCAAGTCAATCTCAGCTGTCAATCATGATGCTTCACCTGTATTCTATAGCATCAAATAACTAATTAAACCTTACCGGAAGATTATGTTATTAGAATTATGACCAAACTTAAGGACAAAATAACACTTGAACAAGCATTGGTGTAATAAAAACTACCTAAAATGACAGAAACCATCTTTAAAATTATATTTGATGTGTACTTTGACTTTTTAGTTTGATCCATGTCCATTCGACTAACATGGAGGCCATCAATTGGGTGTCACCGTAAAAATCCAGTGCAGAGGTAAAACCACAATTGTGAAAGAAAACAAAGCAACAGCAAGGGTCATCCTGTACTTTGAGCCCAAGTTTCATTTCCCCTCCTAACACTTCAAAACAATCTCCATCTACATCCATTTCATGAATTGTATTAAACCCTGGAAAACAGAAACTGCTGCAAATTTTCTGATCAAAACTGTTGCCCCCTTTTCTAATGCAGAAGCTAACAACAGAAAGCAAATAATAGAAAATCCCATGGGGAGTCTTTGATTCTTTCTCTCAGACACGCTGTGTTTGTTTTAACAGCAGCTATCACTGGATACTCCTCCATGAAAACGACCACTTGGAATTCGGAATACAAATATCTGCTTGCAGTCACGTTTAGATCCAATCTCAGAAAGTAAATCTATTTGTCATGTCAGATGTCTCATTAAGTGTTGGGGATGACACTAAACGACATGAATGACAGAGTGATAGTTTTCTTATGCCCTGAGGGGAGCAAAAAAAAAAACAACACTTGAGTTTACCCAGATACAGGCTCGCTCACAAAACTCAACTCAACTGTAAAAGAACACAGTGTTTTTCACAACGTACCACAAGTCTGTTTAACCCACAGTCAATCCTGCCACTCGGAATAATAAAACTGCCTTTATGTTTTTAATGAAAATGGTTCAAAAACATGACACAGAAAGTTTTCCAGCACAGATTCTACTGACAAGAGCTGATGGTTCAGCTCTGCTCCTGGTTTGTTGTGATTAAAAACAGCAGCTGCTATCAATTCCTAAAAATCATTACACAACATATGAAGATAAATGATTAGGCTTTTTTTTCTCCTTGCTTTTCACAAGTACCCAAAGTTGTGTTTATATTAATGGGCTGGACAAGTATCAAGTATCAACTGGGCTATTTTGTCGTTAAAGCAACACAATGCAGTTTTTTACCTTAAAATAATGGCTTCAAAATCATTTTGGTGGTAAACTAATTTATAATAAAGAGAATGGCATCTCTGCCCTTGCCACATTTGGTATTGCAATAAGTAGCTCTGGTGTTGTGTATATATCACACCAACAGCCAGAGGTGGAGATGGCAGCTATAAGGAAAAGCCTTTACTAACAGTAAGTGGTAACAACATTGTGTCTTTTCCGCTGGTAGGTGAGTTGTGACTGATAAGAACCAATCAGGAAGCAAATGCCATGATTGCGTCAATGTTTCCAAACATCTCTGTTTTTGCCCGTCCAGACTTCATCAAGGCAGAACCAGCAAATAAACCGAAGAGGCCATTGTCAGAGGAATCGTTGAGGGTGAAAAGAGAAAGTGCGACTTGTATATATGACACTGACAAAAATGGAAATTAGGCCTCCCATCTGTGGGGTGAGGTGTACACCAGGGGAATTCTTACATTGTGTTGCTTTAATAGTACTTTTCGCTCAGAGATATCAGTGTCCACCTGGCTACATGCAGCTATAGCCAGGGATGAGAGGAAGAGGAACCTTGTTGAGGAGATTTCCTGTTTGGGTGTCAGGGCACTAACTGCCAGGGCTTTCATCTCCTTCCTCTTCTGTTTCAATGATTATTTCTACTCAACATGGTAAATCATCTGTCAAAACAAAAGATGTTCAGATGATTCCTGGCCACACAAGTGTTGCACACAACATTGCTGATCTACAATACGGAGCAATTGGAAGACGGCAAAAGCACAAATCCAACTTTTGGAGGAAGGCCAATGAATGAAATGAAAGTGTGCATGTAGGCAGTATCCAGGCAGGAAGCAAGAATGAGTATGCAGAAAGTCTTTTGTTCTCCTGTCTTCTGTTTGAAGGATTTTTTTTGTGAATTGCTAACAGTTCATCTCAGGGCACATGACGTTCTTTTGTACATAATCTATGATCTGTGAAGGCCATCTTCAGACCTGAAGTCCGGAAAACCTTCCAGATCCAATTCTCTGTACACTTTCAAGCGTTTATCTTTCACGTGTGAAGAACGAAGCAGGACATTTTCCAGAATGTACATTTCAATTTGATGTAGAACCAACTGGGTGACAACAGGTCTGACGAATACTAAGAGTCTCTAGGTTTATTCCTAGACATAACTAAATATGTTTAGACATTTCTCACTTCCAGTTGTAGGTTCATAAAGACATGCTGTTGAGCACGACTTCTACAGTTTGTATAACTTGTTCATATACAAGTCCTGACATGCTCCTACACAAAGTAAACGAGTGACCATCACTTACAATCCCTCCAAAGTCTATCTCTCTTTTACACACCCACAAAAACATACAGTAAATACCGTTAGAACCATAGCGGAGACTGGAGTTGGCAACAGGAAGTAAGGGCACATTTAAAAAGAAGGATTAATCCTGCTTGCACATGCAGAAGTAGCTCCATATTTAAAATCTGCAGTCCTTGTTATTCCACAAAGCCCTGTGCTAACTCTGCAGATTCTGAGGCCTACTGGTTCCAAGGTACACAACACATCTCTCAGCATTATAATCAAGCAAAGTCCCTTCCTGTGGACTGGTAACAGGAAGGTCACAACGACAGTCACAGGACTGCCAGCTGAGAGGTGAGAAGCCACCTATTTACAGTTGCCACTGCAGTACAGGAAGAAGAAGACGAATGTGCTCACTGCTCAGCCAGGTAGAAACTGTACAGAGGTGATGCCTGAAATCCTCAGTTCAGACACTGGTATTAACGTCCAGCAGCAAGAAAATGTCTTTGCAGAACAAGAGAGGAAATAACTGATAATCTGCTGATAACTGTTAACAGACTGAATATTTCTGTCTAAATTCCTGCCCATAAAAATGTCCAGCACTTCTCCAGGGAAATAATCTAAACGTCGATTTCTGAACATGTTTGTGCAGCAGTGACCCTGAAGACATATTCCAACCTTAAAACAACTTTATTGCAAAGGTACTTTTTTCTGAGCACATGGAGTCAAGATGCAAAAATCTCATTCGCAAAGTGTGTGACATTGAGAAAAGCCAGTGTGATTTCACATGGAAACCAGATGTAGCAGATGTTGTTTGCATGTTGATTGCATTTGATGAATGTGAGGGTATAACTTTGTTCTTCTCTAAAGCATTTGACTACAAAAACTTTATTAACAAAACCAACAAAGCTAATATTCTAAGTTTGTTTTTCTGTTGCTGTAGTGTAAGATCTGATTCACAAGTTTAACTCTTTTCTTTCATTCTTTATTAGGATCCCCCATTAGCACCACAGGGAAAAGAAATGGACCTGAACTGGAGCCTTCATCAAGCCAACCTCAGGATTTGTGTTCATGGATAGGTCGCGTTCATAGGTTGTTTTTACGCCATTGTTTTTGTCTAGCTGTTGTCTAAATCATGATAAGCTTTTGCCCCACATCAGCACAATGTTTCCTGACTGTGTCTGCGACTGATGTTCATGTTTTATGAGAGAAACATCCACCAAAGCATAAAACAGTTTATGCCTACGATGCTCCACTCTGGCTGTCCTTGACCAACCCCAATGAATCATATCCTGTCGACACCACAGTGAATGTCAGCCACCGTGTCAAGGCAACGCATCGATGACACAATGTAATTGCAATTCAAAGTGTTTTAGAAAAGGTGTGAAAAAAGATTTTAAAACACAATGAGTAGGAGAAAAGAAGGAAAGACTATAGACTACACACACACACACACACACACACACACACACACACACACACACACACACACACACACACACACACACACACACACACACACACACACACACACACACCACACACACACACAGTAGTTCGGTTGTGGGTGTGCACCGTTTGGCAGAGTTGGCTGTATTTTGGTAGGATTGCAATATCAGGAAGGCAAACCTGCAATGTTGACTCAAACCTTAACAACAAAGGGGACTCTGTTGGGCCCAAGGTGAGGCTTCAGAGACTGGGCCACACTCACAGTCAATGACATGTCAGTTCTGTGCCAACTTCTGACATATATACATGTTTATAGCACATTACCAACATCTATGCTAGACAAAATTCAATGTCGTGTAAAAATGTTGATGACATGTCAGTTCTGTGCAAACTTCCGACATATACATGTATATACCACAGAAAGGACTAACATCTACAATGTTTGACAGAAATGAATGTCATAAAAATTTTAATGGAATGTCAGTTTGAGGACACACTTCAGACATGTACCCCAGGATCATATCTACAATGTTATTCAACTTCCTCATGTTTTAACTCCCTAAATCAAGTTTATTGACTTAACTAGATTGTTCTGTCCTCATGAACCACATTATATATAACAGCATTTAGAGAGTATAGATATTTCTGTATTGCATTAATTTGTTTTGGTGCATAAATAGATTTACACAACCAGATGTAAACAGATCCCTGTGCTCACGTTGCGTTCAATGTCGCACATGCTCTGTTAGATGTTTCAAAAGAGTAAACACAGACACTGGCGCTGCACCGAAATGAAGTTAAATTGAAAATGAAATAAAAATAAAAACATGCTCACCACATATGTCGATCCATTTTCTCCCGAACGAACCTCTGTTTCAGGTATGGAAAAATGCATGTTGTCTTTTAGCTCCTGGGGAGAGTCCCAGCAGCTCAACGATGGAGAAGAAGAAGGAGAAGGAGAAGAAGAAGAGGAACCAGTTTCACCACAAAGTCCACTGCAGTGACTGTCTGTCTGTCGGCGGGGGGACGACACGGGAGGAGGCGGCTCTCACTCGGCTCCTCCGGGGGGGACGGGACGGCGGTGTCAGGCTCCGGGAGAGACCGCTTCCTTCTCCGGGCGACAACTCATGCAGCAGCTCGCGTCCAACTTCTCCCAACGTCGGTGTTAAACTTTTCTTCGCACGGTTGTTCCCGCAGCGGCGGCGGCGGCGGCAGCAGCCATGTTGCAAAGTGTGAAGTAGTAACACCTTCGAACCGGCCGTTCAGACACAGTTCGAAGTAGCTGGTGACAAGTTCAAAAACACGTTCGGTGCAAAAGCTCTCGGTTAATTCAGGTCATTAGCGGAAGTTGAGTGGAAAAGCTGCAGTTGCTGCCTCCTGCAAAACCCCTCACACACACACTCACACACAAACACACACCGTCGCAGAGCCGCTGCCTGGAGAAACCTTTCCGCACATGAGAAGGGGGGGGCGGCTGCACTTGTTGTGGATTCTCTTCGTGCTTGTTTTTCTCTTCCTCCTTCATGAGCTGGAGAAAGAGCCCGAGGAGAGACAGACTGAGAGCCAGGAAGCAGTGAGCGGACCGGGAGGGGGGAGAGAGCAGCAGATGGAGCCGCGGCGTCACGTCCTCCTGTGATTCCCTGAATGTGATGGCCCACTGCAACGATCCTCTGAGCCGAGCCATCCCGTCCAACAGCCGGGGGAGCGACAGGGTTCCCCGGGTAATGAAACTAAGGGAGTACTGGCATGATGTACGCCATTTACTTTACAGATGAAGATTTAAAAGTCTAATGCAACGTTGTGAATGTGTCGTGAATATTATTGTCGTTTAGTTTTAAAGATCGTCAAATCCTTAAACTCTGAGTCCCCCCTTTCATTTGGTACAACCCAAAGTGACAGTGAAAGCGCACTGGGAATTCATTAGAACAAAATGCTTGGAAATTTTAAATTTAAAACTAAAATAAACAAATAAAAAATAAATATACAAGTAGCACTGAATTAAATTAAGTTGAAGTAAACATACAATTACAACGATGGTTAACCTTGAAATATGAACTTGATACAATATATACAAAATACAAAACCTTTATTAAACAATATATATTGTGCAATAAATCCCATGCATCAAATTAAGTTATACTATTAACATTACATACGTGTGTGTGTGGGTGGGTGTCATTCTAAACTGTTTGAATAACGATTGAATTAAATCTTAAATCGAAATCGAAACTTATATTACACAATATATACAATATGTGTTGTGCTATAAATCCCACTTGTCAAATTACGGTGTATTATTAACATATATGTGTAGATGCATGAACTAGAATTTTGAAGTGATTGCATTAACATTAAATCAAATCAAGGGGGGGTTTATTGTTTTTTTATTGAATTTATTATATACTGAGTATTTCAACACATGACCCCATT
Source organism: Hippoglossus stenolepis (assembly GCF_022539355.2). Lineage (NCBI taxonomy): Eukaryota > Metazoa > Chordata > Actinopteri > Pleuronectiformes > Pleuronectidae > Hippoglossus > Hippoglossus stenolepis. The sequence continues at coordinate 11,245,756 of NC_061502.1, forward strand.
TTCTGCACAAATAAAAAAAACGCTAGATTGTTCCCCCTCGTGTGTTCCCTCCATATTCTACTGATCGTCCGAGTTTGTGTAACACTAGAAAATAAGAAGTGGACTTGTTGTTGGACGAGGCGCTGGAGCTGGCTTCCTGTCACGTGACCGCCACAGACAGTGGGATCACGTGACTCCAGTCGCTGAAAATGAAAGCTGGGCGCATCCAGCTGAAACCTGCGCTGCTCACCCTGATCTTCACCGCATGTCTGTACGCGGGGGGCGAGCGGACTGAGCCGCAGGTAAGACCGGGCCTGGGTCAGCTGTGGTCCCAACAAATACACCGGGTTCAAATACTCAACATGTGGGACCCACGGTGGACGTATAGCTGCTGGATGACTGCGCATGTTGTTGTTTACAGTCTTTGGTTTTGCTCTGTCATGTTTTAACCCCCCCTCCCCCAGGTATGCAGTCTGTGCAGCGGCTCTGTGCTCAACGGCACTTCGGTAGGGGAGTTTTGCTCCGCGTCCGCCGGACGGACACACGGCCGCTGCTGCCTGAGACCTGACAACACAACCGACCCTGAACGCGTCACCGGGTAGGACGTTGCCTTCAGAGGCTATAGGAAATATAGGCATCACTTGTGATTGTGCCGAGTTGCAAGTGGCCTGTGGATAAGAACACGATTTACAAATACTGTACAGAATACGAGCATAAATAATTCAGTTCATAAACATAAATTATTAAATTCGTAAACATAAATAAATTACAAGACAGGAGGTCAATAAACCAATTATGTGTATAAACAAACACAATAGGAGAAAGTGAGCAAGAAAATGTCTGTAATATTTCATGATTTATACAATTATCTTTATTTCAACATTTTTGAATACTTTTTAAATGTACTTTTAGCATTAAATGTTGTATCTTTGTCAGTATGATAACGAGGCTGTGTCACTCTAAGTTTTTAGTAAATGAATAACTATCACTATCTATACAAACACAATATAGAGTGAGCTCATTTGGCAGCCAAGGCTTGTTTTGCTATGTCATTATATTGCCATCATCATTTGAGAGTTTGCACGTGGGGAGATTGATTGTCATAACGACCTTCGTTCCCTTTAGACAAAGGTTTGTGGGAGCGGCGCTTTCCTGCTTTGTCTTTCATTTGTGTATAAACAGACGTCCCCACTGTGCCAGTGCTGTGGCCTTTGACCTTGTTTAACTCCTGTCATAACACATAGGCCTCTGCAACTTTTGTACTTACGCAACTAAAGTCATATCTTCAGTAGCGTTGCTCATGTTTGAAGATACTGTTTTGTGTGTGTTTCAGGTTGGATCTATCCAACTGTTCCCTCACTCACGTAGAGGATCTGCATGAGGCTTCGACAGCGGTAATCATGTATGTACACTCAATACAATTTCATTCCCATTTACACAACATACAACATACTGGTCACTCAAAACAATGGAACACCCTTCCTCAGCTGACGCTTCCTCAGCAACTCTGCAAGGTTATTTTAGGTTTGATCGTATTGATCACCACTGTATTTGTTATATGATTAAATTAGCCCATGAAAACTTGTAGATTTCTGCACTAAGGAAAATGTATTACATGCGACAAGTTGCAAATACAAACTTTTGTCTTCACTACTGAGAAAGATTTAGATTCCTCACTCTTCAGAGAAAGAGATAAATAGAACTACAACAAATTCACCCCACAGTCTTCTAACTTTTTTTTATAAAAAATATATATGGTATCATATTTTACTTTCTCAACTTTTGTTTTGCAGAGACCTCTCACTTAATCCCATTGTGAACCTCAGCGACACAGCGTTTCAAGGATTTATTGAGTTAAATTACTTGTAAGTATATTGTTCCAAACAATCATCTGACCGCTGCACATGAGAGTAAATCTACACATCTGTCAAACGGTGTTTCGCCGTAGGATTTTGCCCGGAGACGTAGATTGTCCAGCAGGCAACACGTCGTGGTCGAAGGTGGAGCTCAAAGATGGAAATCATCTCTGTGAAGGCCAGACAAACATGTGCAATCAGACCGGACGGCTGTGTAAGTTCCCCTTTCATAATCCTCCATTGTATCACCAAAAAAAAAAATCAACAACTGCGGAAGCATTCTGGTAATACGTGACATCTGTTCATCTCATAATGACTGACAATCCCCAGCCATGAACTGCCCGGAGAACTCCCTCTGCGCCCCCTACGGGCCCGGCTTCTTTGAGTGCAGCTGTGCTGACGACTTCCATGGATACAAGTGTCTGCGAGAGGTCAGTTTCTCAAGCAGCTTTATCTTTTAAAACCCTCCTGATTACTGAGTTTAACACTGGTGCATTTCGGTCTTGTGACTTTTATTTGTATTGTACATTTGTCAACAGGGGGAGTTCCCGGCTCTCCAGGTGTTCGGGCCCCTTGGAGCATCTGCAGTCGTGATCTCTTTCCTGCTGTGGGTCACTCAGAGACGTATGGTCAAACCGCTCTGAGACGCCGAGCTGCGGTCGGCTGCTTCTTATCTTTACCTGCACTCATCGACTGAACTGAAACAGAAAATGCTGACACATAGTCTGAACTGACCCCATGTTTCATTTAGACATTTTATTTTAAATCCTCTTTGGGGCAGCTATGTTTTATTCAAGGGAATTTTAAAGTCTGACATTATAGACGTTTTTTTACTACTGAATTACTTGTGCAATTTTAAAGGAAGGAGTTTTTTAACAAAATTACCACTTTTAACACTTATGAATTTAGTTAACTGACAAGATACGAATGAAGAGATTGTATTATATTAAATTCTGAACTGTTGCTCGCTGTTAACTGTGCCAAACAATGACTTTTACGAAATGGGTTTATGGGTTTACGAAACCACATATCTTTAAGCACATTAGTGGGGAATTGAAGATTGTATTTTTGCATGTTGAACATGTTCCTTCTCAGAGAGAAAAAAACAAAACAGCTTCACATCATGATTCATCACAAAATCTCAAGCTTGGTTGAGCTTCGAGTTTCATCAGTATTAAAGTGAAACAAGACTCAAACTGTTGTGTACCTGTTGTTGGGCTACACTCCGGTATCAGCTTAAATGTGTCCTTGTGGCTGTATCCTGTGTTCGATGTTACAATGTGGTTGAACGAGAAGTTTCAATGATATTCAGGGTTCTAATAAAGATTTCAAAACAAGACAGTGCTTTCTTTCCTTGAGCTACACCTAAACATGCGTGTTTATATAATATACTTAAGTTAATGTTAAAACCATTTTATACACTTATATGGAAATTTACAGTGAACTAACTGGCAAACAAATCATTAATGAAGAACATTAAATGTAGTTAATATATATAAATATAAGGCCAGGTCAGGTCAAGATAAACTAAATGTCTGAATATTATGCAATTCATAAATTATCCTGTATAGAAACAGCCTATAGAAATGTTGCTTTCAAGTATCATGTGTTGACCCATGAGGAAGTTTCCTTAGCCATAAACCTGGTTTGTGGCTCACCCTCTCTCGCTCTTATCCGATACAATTGATCAAGTCATTAAAAGCTCGTCTGAAGAGTTTATGGGAGCCGTAAAATTCCTCTGAGATTCTGCAGCTCCAGCTGTAATTAAGAAACCATTTATGGCAAGTTTAAAACAGTGCGCTGTGGTTGACAAGTGGAGCGTGTTGTGAACCACAGTTGAATTGTTCTGCTCTAAAAACTGGCAATTAAATGTTCTGTTGTAAAGAAACAGTTCATAACATGGGTCTATTAAAACATCGTCCTGCATGGATTAAAAAAGACAGATTGCCTTCTCATCTCATCTTGATTATTCCACCACAAAAACAGACATGGACTCTGTTTAAAAACTTATGCCATTTCAGATATATATTTATTGCAAGATATTTTGTGTTGTGTTGTGTGCAAGCGTTCACGCACACAATTTCCCCAAGATCGAGACGCAGCAGTAACAGCCTCTTGGCTCAGACTGACGTGAGACCCGTGGTCGATCACTGGTCCACGTTTTTGACTCGCAGCACTACGGGGACTGAGGTGCACGGGATCATTCCCAGCTCTGTGATGACCAGGTCCACGAAGTCCGGCGGCGTCACGTCATACACCAGGTTGAGCAGGCCGAGAAAGTCCACTTGGTGCCAGTCCTCCAGCTGAGTCTTCCCTTTACGGGTCACGATGAGGTCGTCTGGGTCATCTGGAAAGGACAGATGATGATGATAATAATTATGATGATGATGATGATGATGAAGAGGTGACAGTCACATCCGATGTCTTAATGGAATTTTCATGAGCAATTACATTGAGCAGCATTTCAACTGAAGGGAAGAAAAATCACTGCTAAGAAACAGACACTTGGGCTGCTCTCTGCAAACTCCAGAGAAAGTGCGAACCCCATTATGCGGACATTGTCCAGAGTTCATGTCTGAATTTATTATTTATGTAATAATTTAATAAATCTCATAAATTCCTGAAAGCTTTCCATACCGAGCTCATTGGACACGAAGGAATCCGTCTGCACCCTCTCACAAAACTTGTAGGTCTCACAACACACCAGCACAGGCACGTTAAAGGCTTTGGCCACCAGAGCTATCTGTGACGTTCCCACACGGGACATGACGTAACCGTTGGCCAGCAGAGCGTGAGCCCCGAGGAACACCTTTGATACCTAGAAGAGAATAAAGAAGCTTAAATAGAGCTTTAATAGAAGCATATCAATGACTCCCTCATTCTGCTCTGACTGAGTGATTACCTCTGGAAGGATGTACGAGACGGCCGAGATAAGGACGTAGGTGCAGCGGATGCCTCCCTGGACCAGGCGCCTCAGGGCCTCCCTGCCCTCCAGCCGCGGCCTGCTGTCCACCACGATCACACGGAACTTGATGTTCTTCTTGAAGGCCTCGCACAGGATGTGGTTGACCAGTGATGAGCTGAGCAGAGGGGGGGAGAGCAGAGGTTGAAACAGGACAAACATTTAAGCAGTAAGTAAAGAGGGACCACTTGTTTAAAAACTAAAACTAGACACATGCACAGTTATAAAATGATAAAACATTATTTTTTATTCTAACTATTTAAAATAACTTACCATCCATAAACTAGGATGACGTCTCCATCATTGATCTTCTCTATGGAATACTTGGCAATAGCTTTAGCAGCAAGAACGATCTTCTCTTCAATGTAGCACTCGATGTTGGTCAGCAGTTTGCTCTTTGCCTGAAGAGAGAAAGTGTGGAACAGAGGATGAGAGGGACACTGAAAAAATCTGTAACATGAATATGGAATATGTTTATTTATGATCTCTGGCAAAGAACAAATGTGACAATAACCTCTTCTTCTTTGCACTGACTAGGAATATTGGAGATCTCCTTCTTGATGTATTTGATTGCGTTACCCATGCTGGCTGACAGAGGGCGACACTGATTTAAAAAACTGCAAAAAAAATAAAACAAGAGTTAGATTTTTTTACTTGAAAAAAGGCAGACACATTAGTTCTAACTGATATCTATAACAGGAATAACTTGAAAATGTTTGTACCTGATATAAGGTTTCAGTTTGTTGACCAAGTCTCTAGATAGTTCTTCATTAAGAGGTGTGGTATAGTCCGTTATAACCTGAGGATTAAAAAAATGCATATGCAAGTTGGTGATGTTGTTAAAGGCATTTCATTTTCTTCACTTTCAATATGTCCAAAATGAAAATGCATATAGCAACTTGATATAGTCCACATTGGATGAAAGAAAAAAAGGGGTCAGACCTCACAATTATTATTATTGATATAACTATTATTTTAATTTCAGTTGTGAAAGAAGTACAAAAGCCTTTTGGTCACAAAACTGTATCTTACGATATCTTTTGACATCTAGCACTTTCAATAGACTTGATAACAAAAGAGTAAATTCAAATAAAACAGATAAATGCTTTCCGTCATCAAGGGAGGAGTTGTTAAGCGTGCTCTGAGGGACAGTACCTGTTTGAAGGCGTGCAGCAGGGCTACAGAGCGAGCGTTGGATCCGGCCACAATTCCCTGTGAATACTGGAGGCCCAGTCGTACAATAGCAGGATGAATCACTGTGGAAGGAATGCTGCAGCAGAAACACAAAAAGAGTAAATAACGAGTTTTGATATATCTTAACTCGTGAATTCATATATTACATGTATATTAAACAATGCTTATGCATACAGTCAACTTACCTGAGTTGTTGTGTAAGGGGAGATTTGCGACTGTATTGGTGAAGGTGAGAAAACAGACTGACTTTGTAGCCGTAGTCTAACCGCAGCGGGATCTGGAATCAAGCAGATTATAATCCAAAACCATCAATGTCCAGACGTTCAGGGGTTAAAATTGAGATGGTGAGATTAACACACAGCCACAGCACAGCCTGGACAGAATTCCAAAGGCTACAATCAAATTCTATTGACTTTCATTTCATATTATTTCGTTGTAAATACTCAAGAGCATCAAAAACAGAAGAGCAGTATGGACAATCAAAGACCTGCACAGCAACCAGTGTTGTAGGTGAAACAACAAACAAAAAACAAGTTCTAACCAATATCTCGCACAAAAACATCCTATGGACATCCCACCTCTGTCCAGTTTGCATCATTGAGTTTCCATTTAATGAGTGACGTTGGAATACGATAACAGCTACAGGTTAGCAAACAAGACAAAATTAGACGTATATGAAATCGCACACGTTTAAGAAAGTCAGACCTTGAGGTTTGAAGCAGCATTGTACCCTGGTGTCTGAAAGAAATGTTCGGTACAATCACATGCAGTTAGGACTGATGGTTAGCGTGGCTGTGTTCTTCCTATGAGAGCGGCAAACTCATACCTGAAAACATCTATGATGCAGACTTATGCAAACTTTAAAAAAAATCATTCTTTCATCAAACCAAAATGTGAAGGGCTCTGAATTCACTATATGCAGCATATTATTTGCTGTAGATGCCTGATTAAAACAACCAAGATCCATGCAAGTCCTGTTAAACATTAGTCATTTCCATTATGATAAAGAGTCATCAACAGGTAGTTAATTTGTATATGTTCCTTATTTGTATTTTCTAGTTTTAAAGAGTTAACAGTGAATTTACATTAAAAAAAGTGCGGCTGGTAGTTCATGCTCAAGTCATAGCAAGCTGTCCTGAATCAGAGGTTGTTAAATAACACAAAGACTGACCTGTTGTTTCTCCAGCTTCTTGGCCAGTTTCTTTACAACATCCGGGTTGTCCACTTGGACATGTTCTGGGAGCCTCTTCACCACTGGAAATACATAACAAGTGTGACTCTCTCCTCAGTGTCACGACTGGTGCTGACCTCATAGCTGTTACAGTACCTGGCTGCAGCTCGCTGGGTGGTGCTTTGGGTTTGGAAGTGGAAGCCTGCGGACCCACCTCTCCCTTCTTGCCCTGTTTGGACGCCCTGTCAGACTCTTGTCGGGCTCGCCTCTCTGCTTTTAGCTCCGCTTTACTCTTAGCGGGCTTGTCTGCCGGGGCAGGAGCTTCTGAGGCAGGCACGGGAACCGGTGCAGGAGCAGGCACTACTGGAGGAGCTGAGGGAAACAAGCACAGACAGAGTCACCGATGTTCAGATGAATGGCAACATGATCAATGGCAACATGGGATATTGATGTCAAAAATACTCTGATAATCAACAAATGAAAATTATATTAACTAGGCACTCAGTAGAGCACATACCTCCACAAAGGCCTAACAGCCCGGTTGTGAAACCACATTTTTATTCTCTAGATCCAGATTTTTATTTGGATCTGCACCAAATTGGAAGCACACTTACACATACATGTCTGTTTTACTTAAATCAACATCCATGAATTATTCTCTGAGAAGTCCACAAAAATGTGGAAAAACGTCCCATCTCTGTTGATCTGCACCAACATTTAATATATTCTTCCCTTCCACCAAGGTTCGTGGAAATCCGTCCAGTAGTTTTTGACATAATCCTGCTGACTAATTAACAATCGCTGATGATAACATAACCTCCTCAGCAGAGGCATTGAGTGGCTAAAGGGAGCTACACGTCATATCCACCTTTGTGTGTCGTGGGTTGCGTTGGAGGCTGAGATGCTGGAGCAGCTGCGGGGACAGACTTCTTCTCTTTCTCGCTTTCCTTGTCATCTTTCCTCTCTTTGTTTTTCCTCTGCTGCTTCTTCTCTTTCCTCAGCCGCAGCTTCTCCTCCTTGGTCAGCTCCTTGCCATCATTCTGTCCAAAGAGGGATGGAGGGTCCAAGAAGACACGAAGATAAGGGTCAGATGTGTAATTTGACCTGAAGCTGTGACAATATAATTCAATAAAACGAAAAACACTGACCTTTGCTTGATCGATATCATCTTTCGTCTCAGGTTCATCTGTTAAAACAAGGACTGATTATTCCATTTTCATTTGAAATCATCACACACACACACTTCTGTTTCTTTTATCAATGGCAGATAACATAGACAGGACTTTACTTAGCTCTTGGCTGTTAGCTAACATCAGGCTAAAGACGCCAGTCACTAAACTGCCCCGCTAGCATCACGTCCGCAGCACAGTTACCACACAAACAAGCGTTTTACTTCAGTCTTTTATTCCTAAATGAAACTACCGGAGACGATGCTAACATGTTAGCATGCCTGCCGTTAAACTCCACTGTCTCACGCAACACCACCGTGGGTAGCTTGTGTGCGATGCTAGCGTTAGCACAGCTAGCATGTGTAAATAAACTCCGCTAAAAGCCAAAGCGGAAGACGACGAAACCAGAAATAAAGCTGCGACACATCACGTCCCCGCGACCGTTGTTCGAAACCACCGCAGCGTCTGTGGAGAGACGCGAAGTGGAGCTGAGACACAGACCCACACTCACCTGTCACTGCGCTGTCAGCCATGTTTACGACGCTGCTTCGCTTCCTCCGCCGCTGCAGCAACTACGGCCACGGAAGTTTTACACCGCCCCCTCGTTGACAAACGTGTCATTGCAGCCCTTCTGTTTCACAGAGTGTTCAATCGTTTGTTATAATAAATTAATAAATAAATAAATTCATCTTTTAGAGACGGTTGCTTGTGAACAAAATAAAGTTTGTGTTGCATGTTTCATCTCAGTCTGGAATGACACCATTCTCCAACACATTTATCTTCACCACATCAACTTATTTTTATTTCAATACCTTATGTTTTCATTCATATTTGTAACTAACTGCTAACTAATCATATTTTGTTATTATTATTTTAACTCAGGCACTTAATTGTACTTATCTTTTTAAAACAGCTGCGTACTTGCATTGTCTTTTAACTGTTTGTGTGCACAGGTCCTAAGAAATGCACTGCATGTTTTACATGTGTAGCTGCAATGACATAGATAAACTTGAAATTTGAAACTTGAAACTTTTACAGAATAAAAAGGATTCAACCACTCGCACTAATGGGTCATTCTAAATTCTAAATTGGCAGATTATTAGGTACACCCACGTGAACTAATGCAGTCTAATACAGCCGTGCTGCTATGAATAATACTTCAGTGAAGGTTATGTTGGGGTTGATTCAACTCTATGGCCATTTTGGAGGCTGTTGAATTGTGTTATATGGACGAGCATCTTTATATCACACAGTGCAGCTCACTTATATTCCAACAGTAGAACCAACAACTGTTTGAGTGTTAACACAAACATTAAAACCTTCCTGAAGGTTATTTATAAAAAATATTTTCAGGATTTATCAGCAAACAGATGTTTTGTCTCATAATGAGTAATTCCATGACATATATCTTATTATTTATCTGCTTTTTTACCTTTTTAAATATATATTATGATTGAATTAGACAAAGACTATTGCATTCCTCAAAGTGATTTTTATAACCTGTAGTGATTTGTGCATATCAAAAAAATGTGTCTAAAAAGTTAGACAGATGTTTGTCACGACCGCAGACTTTTTTTGACCTCATGAGGTTAAATTAAAGGATTTTTCTTGGTTTCCTGGGTCACGAACAGAGGATGTAGCACCTTGTCAAACCTATGAGGCAAACTGTGTATTGTAATTATGGGCTATACAAATGTATTTGTATTTTAAACGTATTTATTGAGCTTTTATTAGTGCCAACTTTTACATGTCATTGATAACTTCTCATTCTGGTGTACTTACTAGAATAACAATAGGAAATAAATAAGGTGAAACATTGTGTATCATTGTATAACTTATCAAAAACATGAAAATGATGACACTAAAATAAAAAGTTTGAAATTACACAATCTGCAGACATTTAAATTCATCACTGTGTTTTGTAAGAAATCTTTTATTTGTTTCTGTCACACACACATTGTCACACAGTAGAAAACAAACCAACACCACGCAGCAGAAGACATTAAACCATGTTCCGTTTGTTGACTTCCACCTCCACAGTATTTGCAGCGTTACGCCACAATGCCACCGTCTCTCTGGGATTCCACGCCGGTGTGTGCTGACTGAATTCACGACGCAGTAGCTGGTTGAAGGGGACCAAACCTCACAGAAACACCTGACTTGGTTCCGTTTGACCAGCCACAGCAAGGCGTGTTGCTTCAGCTGCAGGAGGCAGAGCCAGAGAGAGCGGTGGAGGAGGCGGAGGAGGAGTAGGAGGAGGAGGAGGAGGCATGCAGGGAGGAAGAGGAAGTTAGAGGACGTTAGAGGAGGTAGAAAAATAAGGAGTTGGAGGTGGGCATCGTCTGCAAGGCCATCATGTCCTCTTCATTCTTACCTGATGAAACACAGAAAACAGAAACTATATTATTTAAGAGTCAGTGTTGATGGAACCTGCACAGTTACTAAGCAGAAAGCTTCGATTTAGATATCTGGGAATCCTGACAGCCAGTGACAATGCAGCCCTACAGGAGTGAACCTTCACCCCCAGTGACAGCACCACATCCCTGCCCTCCCTCCCTCCGTCCCTCCCTCCCTCCCCTGCGGTTGCTATAATGGGTGACAGCTGCAGTCTGTCAATCCTCCTTTGACTGTCAGCAGTTGGGGCAGGGTTAGGAATTTTTTCAAGAAGTCCCTGAGACCCGATCAGCGGGGCCCTGCAATGTTAACTGTGCACGTGCCCGAGCTGAGGGAGAGGAGGGAACAGCCCCTTTCACCTGTTGCCTTGCCACACACACACACACACACACACACACACACACACACACACACACACACACACACACACACACACACACACACACGCACACTCCAAACTCATAAAACGGACACACGCACCCCAATGTAGACCCATCTGTAATAATTTTCACTTTTTTAAAACCCAAACAGTGAATAAAAAACGGCCTCTGGCGTTCATGTCCCCTTGAAACCACACACTTCCTTACATTCCATAAGTGCTGTATGAATATGGGTATATAAGGAAGCATGTCCTCACAAGGGGCAACAACTGGAATCTCCTCATGCACAAAGCACCCTTTCATAGCCGCAGATGCAGGGTACAGCGGGAAAACGAGCCGGCTCAACAATGGTTAACTGTGACAGGGGAGAGGGGCCACACAGGAACACGTGACGGAGGCTTCGGATCAATTCACAGGAAATTGAGCAATCTTGTTTCGAGTTTGATATTTGGCAAGAAACTAAAAGCTTTTTAACCTTTAAAGAGAAAATGTGAACGCCACTGTTTGACCCTGACAATAAGGATTAAAAAGTGTAGGCGGCCACATACCACATGCAGCCCTGTGATGGATAGTGCCAGTGTGATGATGAGGATGATGATGAGGATGAAGTGTGTGTGTATATAACTCCGGAGGGAGAGGCTGAATACTGACTCCCGGCAGACGAAGGTCACAATCTGTGTTATTTTTCCAAAACATCGTGCTGTGCCAAGTCATGATGATCCCGACAAATGTGAGAATTGTCCTTCGTAAAAAAGTGTTTTAAGAACAGACTTGATATAATCTAATGTTGAAAAGAAGCACATTTCAAATAAAGCTGAGGTTTTAGTAGATTTGAATGTGTTTTACTCACCTTCATCTGTGTCTCCTCTTGTGGTTTTTCTTGTGGGGTCGAGCTGGAGGCCTCAGTGGCTTCAGGCGGCCTCTCCTGCTCACGTTAACTGTCTGTCTGGCTGTGACTCCCTTGATAAACCTGCTGCTATGTCGAACCAAATGGCCGCAAGACAAGGCCAGTCCATCAAGTCCTGATTCTTTCCTGTGTCACACCTCAGCTTCCCCTCACCTGACGGAGGTGTCGGGCCCCAGTCAGAGTTTGTTGGGCCGTCATAAAAAACCGAGAGAGAACTTCTAACAACTGGTTTGACACCTGTTTTTTACTCACACAGAGCTGCTAATCGAAGAACAATCCAGCGACGTCTGAATCTACAGAAAACCTGAGATGTTGAGCTAAACCATGAGCTAAACCCTTTTCTGCTACCACAGAACAGATAAAACACACACACCAACCTCAGGCCTGTCCCTGGAGCTGCCCTCTCCACCCACCAACCTCATCTCAAACTGACCCTCCACCTTCCCCTGAGTTTCCAGTTCCCCCCAAACTTCAACCCTGCTGCTCCCCTCTCTCCACCTCAGCTCTCCTGCCACCAACCCATCCTCCTCCGTATCTGGCCCGGTGGATTGTGCTCACAACAGGCCTTGCAGATCGGCCTTTTCTATCCCGCCCCGGGAGCGCCCCCCTCCAAAGCGGCCTCCCACCTGTTGGTGTCCTTTAGAAGCCCGGGCCTCTCCTGTGCCTCCTGTCCGGCCCAATCAGGGCCCTGACAGAGAGGGGGAGCCAGCCTGTGAAATCACACCTCTCAGCTGTTCACACTGGGCTCGAGACACCCTACACCCCTGCCGTTTTTCTCTGTTCACCCACCGCAACCCACCCCACCCTGTCTCGATTTTACACCGAATGTCAATGGTTCCTTATTGGAGGTAAAAAAAAAAAATAGAAAAAAGAGGAGAAAGAGACGGATACAGTGAAACAAGGAAGCAACTGCATGATGGGTGTGTTTTATTAGTTTTTTGGGGTGGGTGGGGGGGTTACAGTCAGAACAGCAGTTATACAGCCGGGGCCACGAGCCACAGCTGAAGCCAAGGTTGAGTTTCATCCCAGTTTGGGTTCTGGGGGCCTCACTTTCCTTTCATTGTATCGCTTACGACTGAGGGAAAAGTGACGACCACTGTTGTCAAATGAGAAACAGTTTTCAAGATGATTTTATGTGACGTAGTGTCTTCAGATCAGGACAAATCCATCTGCTCCACAGTGATTCAAATGTGTTGTGAGGTGCCGCCAATGAGAATAAGGTGTATAGATGCAGTTGTGGCACCAGAAACCAAAGCAAAGGCAATAATTATCCAGTGGCCTCAAAAAAACCACCAGACCGCCATTACATATATAAAGCAGCAATGAGTGTAATATTAGCTGGTTTTGTTTTAAAGAAAAAATGTTGATTAGGTACTAAACTACCAAATTAAGTCTCCATTGTCCATCATCAACTATTTTTCCAGTAGGAAACACTTTCTTTCATTGTACTTGATCGTATAGAATGTGTAGATCCATAGATGTGTGTTTAAAAGCATGCCACATGTGACCATGCAGCGATCACCAACATACTGTCGAGGCAAACTGTCCGAGCTCAGGGGTTCATTTTCCTCTGCAGCAAGCACAAGCCGCTCCACTAAGGTCAACACCTGTGTTCTAAAATCAGCGCCGGGGTTGGGCGTGATAGGAACCCAGGCCTCATTCACAGAAAGCTCGAGCTCAGAGAGAGGGGCTTACATTGAAACCCAACGCTCTCGCTATTTTCGAGGCACTCGCCGTCCACAAATAGCAACCCCATCCCCATCTTTGTAGCTCCGCAGGTCTTTTTTCCCCCCTCCGCCACAGGATGTTGTCTAAATTCGACAGTTGTTCAATATTTCCCATGGCCCGGGGCCAGGGAGTGCAACAAATGCAACATTTCCACTAATGTCAGCTATGCACCGACGGCCTTGCCAGATATATCTGGTCGCTAGAAATATCGGATGGCTTTTGTCGCTGAGTGGATTCTTGGTCACTCGCACCGGACACAATGGTTAAGACACAAATCGTAATCCGTGATGTTCCTCTTAACGGGACAGCTGATCACTGTCACATTCCGGTGCACCGGCCAACCCGCAAATCAGCCAAAGTGCCTCATGTAATCTTCGGACTCTCTTTCATCATGTGTCACGCATCATGCGAAAGATCTCATCTTACGCTGTGGTTTTTCCTCATCTGTCAGCCCCTCTTCTGTTTTATTCTACCTGAGATTCAATGATCCAATTGAAAACACTCCCTAACAATGCATTTGAGTGTGGTTGAGCACAGGATTTCCCTCCTTAACAAACCCACCGAGTCCTTTTAAAGAACAATTAAACCAAAATGTGAGCATGACGGCACATGGGCTGCATGTTAACTACAAACTGAGTCAACAAGGTTATTTTTAACCCGCGTTCACATACCCGGGGCCCCCGTTTGCTAATCACTTTGTTCCCCTCGCCGTCATATCCCATCTGCCCCGTTGCCAATGTCACAACGTGCTTTTATTGGCCAGAAGGAAATAATCTCCCTCGGGACGGCAGGTAGAAGACCGACCAGGCCCGGAGCAGTTTCTTCAGCACAGGATAACATGGATTTTGATTGTTATAAATAAACTGGCAGCTGACACCAGACCAGGTCCCTCACATGCACGGGATGGGGCAACCTTGCAGAGTATCCCCGGGTACTGTGGAGTAAGCTCCCTGCAGAAGGGGGAGAGTCAAATCCCTTTAAATGTGGTTTATTTCATGTTTTAAGATTATTATTATGTATTTACAGGTTGTCTGTGATCGTAGGGGTGTAAAATATACTGCATAATGCCAGAAAATGGGATTATGTACACAAATAGTATGAAAAATAGGTAGGCAGATAAAGTATGAGTCTTAATGAACCAAAAAGATGAGGAAATACGCAGCATGTAGAAGAAAAATGACAAAATAAAAGCTCACATTTTAAATCTGGAATCGTTCATGATACCTCAGCTACAAACTGAGATGGGAAATTGAGCTGCTTGATCCCAACAAAGTTAAAACAGATCTTTGTTGTATGTTGATGACTCATTACATGGAACTCTCTGTCCTTCCCTGGGCACAACAGTTGCCAGGACGGAGGTTGACACAGCTGTCGCAAAGGAGCCTGGTCCCGTGTGGTGAGGCAATGGAGCAGAGAAGGTCAGAGGTCGCCCAGCGTTTAGGCTAAAAGAGAGAACAGGTGACGGAAAGGTGAAGGCGACTCGCTCCCGTGATTCACCGATGGGACGGAGGGAGTTGGACAGATGCTACGGAGGTCAGCGGATTCAGGAATGCAGACGTTTTCAATGATGAAGGGTTGATCTTACACTGAAGGGCGTTAACACATTATTTCTGTGTTGTTTGCACCAAGAGATGATGAGATAACTGATCTTAAAACCAAAAAAAAAACAACCTCCGTCAAATCTCAGTGGAAGACGATGTAACTCAACAAAAGGTGACCACATTTGATTCCGTCATGTTTCCTCTCTGCTGCTCCTTAATTACGCTCTGGTCTGTCACCGAAGCCCCCAAAAGGTGACAAAACAGGAAACACGTCCCTGTCTTTTCTCACCAATCAAACAATTAGGACATAAAAGGGTCCTCTGGGTGTCAGAACGGGGGTCTTGTCCCCCTAAATGACCCCGTTGTAATGGTCAGGCTGGTGGCCTCTGACCGGGTGACAGGTGAGCTGCAATGTGGTGGATCAGGACACAGCAGAGCTCAAACCTGACTGTATTTGTTCTACATGTAATACGGAAACTCTCTCATGGAGGTTTCAAGTGTCGTAGGACAGTAGTTTGTTTAGTAATAACAACATTTTCACAGATCTGTAGACGGGAAACAAGGAAACAACAGCCTGTGTGTGCAGATAAGCATGATTTTAATGAACAGAGTAGGAGTTTTATTTAAAACACTGGTAGTTGGTTCACAAATGCCATAAATGTATCCATGACATCATCCTACATAACCTCACTGTATAAACTAAATAAACTTAATGTACAAAATAGAATGACTGGATAGTTTCATACAGGATGGAAACTCAAAGCGTACATAAACCAGTTTATCAAAAAAACCTGCACAAATACAGTGTATCTTAAAATGGTTATATCAATATGAGTATTCATACAAGCAGTAAGAATTTAAAAGACTTAGTTTTCAAAGTGCTAATGTCTAATTACTGTTGTTTGCCTTTTTAATTTTCTGCTGAGGACTGTCTGAATAGTGTGGTAACCTATAGGTTTCACTTTATTACATGTATATGCTTTTACTTTATCAGTACTTAAATTCCTAATGATTTTCTAATTAGTTACTAGTATAAATTAATATTATACAATTATATAAATTTAATATAAGTTAATAAGTTTCTTGGAAAGAAAAATGCAATTAGGTGATTTTTGAGTTTGACTTTATTAGTGGAAGACGTATGCAGTTAAAGTAACATTACCGCAAAAATACCCATCTAAGAAAACTCCTGCATTGTCTGGCATCACATTAAAAATCGTTCCCCTGGTGCAGTGGAACATATTTTCACATGATCCTTTACTGTGGCCTCCGATGGAAGAATGAATGCGGAGCAGCCTATAGAAACCAAAAGCCTGTGGGGGTCGTCAGTCAGCTGCCCCGACTCTGACCAAAAGGGAACGACAACTGCAGGAGAGCCAGCAGCAGCGCAAACAGCAGCAGCGCAAACAGCAGCAGCAGCAGCAGCGGTGACACGGAGATGAAACAGAGACAGGGTTTATGGTGGGGTGGTGGGGGGGGTCAGCTGAATCAGCCGTCCAGCTGAGGAGAGACAGGTGGTCTCTTCCCCTCTCAAAACCTCTTTTGGGGAAAATGTCAAACTTTAATCGATTGCCTGAGAATCATTTTCTGAACATTTAATACGATCATCCCGCTCTTCAGTGGATGACGGAGGCAGAAATCTTCCTGCTGTAAATGTTCCAGATTTTCTGAGAAACATGGAGAAACTACAACAGTCCCCTTAAATTCAATCAAGCTGCACCAAGTTACACACACTGACCCCGAACCACATCCTTTCACCAAGTTTTGTGCAAATCCGTTTTCTGTAATCCTGTCTCTGATTATTGAATCTGTTCAATTTGTATGTATGTTTTTGTATTGTATTATCATTAGGCATTAGCACCATAATCTAGATTAGGACACTATAACCTTTTCCATGGCTCAAATTTGACAATCATATTATTTCTGATTCAAATTTATCTACTTAACATCATTTACATACAACGCTATATGTAAGGTCCAACCAGGATATTTCTATTTAACATAACATGACAAGATGCCTGTGGGATTGTGTTTGATCACATTATTGACATTTGATGATGTCAACTGTCAACTTTCAAAACCCTGATGAAAACCCATCTTTTCACAACTGCTTTTAACGTTTGAATATGAAAAGTTTCTTATATTTGAATGTGTAATTTTGATGTGAATTATATAATTGAGCATTGTTGAAAGTGCTATACACATAAAATGTATTAGTATCATTAAGTGTCCCATTTTGTCTTCCCTCCAAACTAGATAGTTGAATTCAATAAATATCTTGTGTAACAATGGTAAAATACATTTTATCAAATTACTTTTTTAATACAGTGTACGAGTATATATAGGTTTTTAATGCTATATACTTTCCAACATGTGCCCACCAAAAGCCTCCTCATGTCCTCTCCATCCCCCCATGGGAGGTAACAGCTGTGGTGTCACCCCGAGTCACATGACATGGGCAGGTGGGAGAAACCTATGTGGGACATCCATCCCCCCATTCTTCCCTCCTATTCTCTCTCTCTCTCTCTCTCTCTCTCTCTGAATGTCAAACCACACAGGCACACACAGACACACACAGACACACACACGGACAGGCACACGCACGTGCACAATCTCCTCTTTTCAAGGGTGTGTCCATTTTGCATTGCTGGAATGTGCTCCATGTTTGTAACTCATACTGTATGTCTGATCTCCACATTGATGACATTCCAGGGACAGCATCTCTCTCACTCTGGTCCCTGCTTGTAGCTGCCATGTCGCTGACTCTGTCCACCGATCTTTCAGTTATAGAGCATCTTATCGTGAATGAGCACAGCCATTATATCCCACCTCACAGCTCTATGACTCCAATGAAGCTCACAGAAGTTTTTAGATGATGAACTTTGTCCAGTGTAACAAATGTAACATGCAGATATGGATCAATGGCTGATTTGAATTATGTCAAACTACTGGTGGTGAGCAAGTTAATTCTCTTGGGGAAAATATATATATATATATATATATATATATATATATATATATTATATATTCAACAACACAAAAACCTATCTTACATATTGAAAAACTTAAATCTGTGATTAAACCTCATATTACAGCAGAGAAACTAACTGTACAAATATGTAAGTTGCTGACATATTCAGTACAGGCATGTACCTCTTTCCCCCATTATTACTGAGACATATGTTTTCAGCCCTTGATATTATTTCATTTTTACCGCCTCAAATATGCCTTATCTGTAAAGGCATGTTTGGACAGTAATATATTGACTTATTTTACATTATGTTATGTATGTTAAGTGTTATTTCGAGTCTGTCCAAACTGTGTATGTTTACTGTTCCTTAAAAACTATTCAAACTCAGCCTGCTGTTAATTTTTACACTCAGAAAAAAGTGCAAAATCCCTACAGGAGAGTGACTCTAAAGGTATTCGAAAACCACATTTTTATCTATGATATAAATACAGTCTTTTATTAATTTAAGCCAATATTTAAGGTCGTTACCACCAATAGACAGGATATTGCAGGATATGTGCAGTAGTTGGTAGGAACATATGGATAAACATGGGCTGTCCCTATAGTTAATATGTTCATTTAATAACACGTGGTTTTTGAGAGAGTACAAATCTGAAAGCTATAAAGACATTATATGACAAATAAATCTAATCTAATCTCTTAAATTTTGTTATGCATCTTTAATAAACAGCTGTATGTTGATAACTATTTCAACAAGTGTCTCTCTGTCAGTGGGAACCTCATGTGGCGGCTCAGTTTCCGGGGACAGTATTTACAAGCGGACCACACGGTGCGAGGAGCCATTCAGCGACAAAACCACATTTTAACCTTAAATTCAGTTTAACATTCCTGCGTCTTTCCTTTAGTTGAAATTTTGTTTTATCAATGTTACTCGTAGACGCCCTTTAGCGACTTAAAGTAACGCGTTACTATTTGGCGCAGTAATGGCGGCGTAGTGGGTTTTCCTCTGACAGCTGACCTTTATTTTGAAAAACAGACAGATCGCAGGTTTGTATCTGTAACTATTTCAGAGCTGACTTATTTACGTTGCTTTAACTGTGTCGTGATGACAACAAGACGTATTGGACGTTGTGGTGTTGTTTACGCTGCCTTCACTGAATGTAACGTCAGACACACGTGTGATGGTAACCCTGTGTTGTGTCTACAGACCATGAGACTCACAGCTGCTCGTCTGTCCAAAGTGCTGCAGCTCACCCTGGCGGTCATCAAACCAGACGCGGTGGCCCACCCGCTGGTGTCGGAGGTCAGTACAGACACAGCAGCTTCACACTGTTTTGTATTGAAGGCCACAGACGTCGTGTAAGTCTTACAGAGACTGGTCAGTGCTGCCTGATGGACGTTTTGATATTTCAGGAGTTAAGGGATAGTTCACCCCAAAAATGAAAGTTCACTCATTATCGACACAAACACTTCACCCCCCATCCCTCCACTGGCATAGTGCTGAGTAGATAATGAGTGGAGTTTCATTTTTTGGTGGAACTATCCCTTCAAGTGATCAGGGGAGAACTTGCTGTTGGGCCCCTGTTGTTGTTGTTGTCACATTTCACCTGCAGTCGTACATGTGCATTGTATGTGGAAGTAAAGGGAGAAGATCTTATGTTGGCTGCCCCTCTCCTCAAAATAAACTGCTGATCCTGCCGATACTCTGTAAAAAACATAGACTAAAGATGGACAACTTAACTGTTCCCCAAAAGCGAAGCCAAAGCATCTTGATCGCCATAAGTCCCACCTCCTCTATGTTAACAGATGGGACATGGACCAAACAAAAAAGTCAAAGTAGTTTATTTATTAATATTATTATTATTAAATAAGTTTGGTTATAATTATTTATTCTATGCTATTAAAACGGGGTGAAAAGTCATTGATGGGTGACTCATGATTGGTCAAGCGCAAAAATACCTTTTTCCCTTTAGATTTGTGGAAGAAATGCCCTTTCTTACCGTTTGATTCAAACAGTAATTATATATAAATAAATAAGTTGTTTACTCAGTTCTAGTCTGACTCAGAAACGATAAACATGTCTTTTATTCTCTCTCAGGCTCTTCACCAGAGAATCCTGGACAACAACTTTGTTATTGTTCGACACAAAGATCTCGTGTGGAGGACGCAGGACTCTGAGAGGTTCTACGCTGAACATTCAGGTGTGTATACAACTCATTTCTGTTACTCTTTGTTGTTCTTGTCTTGCTTCGATCCTTCCAGTGATTCTATATGACTACACATGTGAATCAGCTGCTGTTTTAGTAGATTTATGTTGGTTATAATGATTGATGCATCATGCTACAGTAGCCACACTCAGAAAAGGAATAAAAACAGCCTCTTGTCGTTTTTAGTTTTTTTGTTGAAGAGTTTAACTGAACCCTTTTGTGCTTCAGGGCGATTCTTCTATCAAAGACTTGTTGAATTCATGGCAAGGTGAGCCCCACTTCACACAGTTAATGTGCAAAATCGCAAATCATGCCTTTTATGTCTTTGGATAAATGTGGTTTTCTGTCTCATGTATTCAAAATGGAATAAGAAGAACATTTTCATACCCCCGTAACCCACTGAGCTGGCACAGAGAAGGCTCGCCTCCGACGACAGGGCTCCTATTTCATGCTCAGCAAGTCGCCAATAAATTATTTTCTGAAACTTCACTACAGGAGTTTCAATTATCAGCCGAGTGCCACGTTAAGCACAACACCCCCGGAGCAATTGCCTGAAAATTGGCGTGTAGCCGGCTCATAATGGCTCTGCATGCATTGAACACTGCAAGAGGTGCTTTATAGGCACATTGTCACAGTTGTTTCTCATCACAGCAGTGAATCAGTACCACACCAACCTTTCTCTGTGTGTTGGGAGGGTTACTGGAAATATAACAAGCATCTTTAGCCTGTCAGCTCCTGTTGGCACGGTTTCGCTAAAGCTGATAAACTGATATCTGTGTATGCCCGACATGTTATTTATATCTGAGCTCTCCTCTCAGGAGGTCCTGGAGTGAATAGATAGAGCAGTGTGTAGGATTCTGGGGGGAATCTAAAGGCAGAAATTAAATATAATGTTCATAATTATGTTTTTATTTATATAAACACATGAGTTAAGTTCCGCTGTGTTTCTACCAATGACTCTATATATAGCTGGACGACATGGCTGTCCCTAGAAAGTGAAGCCCAAACATCTTAATCGCCCCCTGGTGGCTGGCTGTAGTAAAGGTCATGAACTCCGCCCCTTCCATGTTAGCAGATGGGAAATGTTCTTCCAAAGGGTGGTTTCTTTCGTTTTTTGGTTGTACTTATCACACTGTATCTTCAATGGTTTATTTATCTCAATAGTTTGGTTTTAATTACTTAACTGATGCTATAAAGAAAGAGGTGAAATGTCGGGGGGGGGCCTCAATCTATAACCTCACTGCTAAATGCTACTAAATTCTACACTCTGGTCCTTTAAAGCCTAGATAGCACCCACAGCTCTTTGTGTGTAGCAGCTTCACAGAGCATTATGTGCACTGACGGGAAACATTCAATTGTGAAAATTGAAAGCTGCTGTTGTTGTTTTTTTTGTCACAGCGGTCCGATGCGAGCATACATTCTAGCCAGAGAGGACGGAATACGCCACTGGAGAGAACTGATGGGACCCACCAAAGTGTTCCGAGCCAGATACACCTCCCCCGCCACCATCAGGGGCCAGTTTGGACTCACAGACACACGGAACACAACTCACGGCTCAGGTAGGAAACAGATCATGGATTTAAATACAGTCTTTATCAGTCCTTAGTGCTTCACATGGTGCTAAACACAGCAGGTTTACACCCCCTGCAGTATCTCATGGGCTATCACATCACACAGGGCAGCTTCATCAGGTTAAACATTAGTTGAACAGATTAGTTTAACAGTGTAATTAAACACGCATAGCACAAACAGTGGTAGCTTTAAAATCCTCCTTCAACAAGTTGCATTATGAAATATAGTGAATTATGAATTGTTTCTACAGTAGTGCATCATAAAATTGGTCTCGATATTTGCATAAAGTTAATAAATTATCTTCTCAATTATTCATGACACATTTTATTCAGTAGCAAGTTCTCGATGGTCTGATTATTCAACAATACACCCAGTTTGGCTTCTTAAAGCCAATTTTCAACTTTTTCTTTTTACTGGACTGTTGAGTTAGAAAGTTTTTCCAAATCCTGATTGTTTTTTTTAATGATTGTTTCTCCAGATTCTGTTGAATCGGCACAAAGAGAAATCAGATTCTTCTTCCCGGACTTCTGTGTGGACGAGTGGATGGAGAAAGAGGAGCCGTCGTTCAGATCTGGACAGTTACACTTCGATCATCAAAAACAGATCCACACAATTTCAGCACAAAGCTGACCCCAGATCTGCTGGTCATCAACACACCGGTCAAAGGACTCAAAGATAAAGACCAGCTCCTGGTCCACCTGATGCCACATGCTTTATGTAATACTCTGAGAACGCATGTTTATTGTTTACGTCACTTCCTCCGAGTGCCAAACTTGTTCCATGCATGTGTAATTAAAAACAGATTTTCTTTCAACGACACGTGTTGTGATTTGAAATAAAGTCCGTAAATGTTTTATTAGACTTATTGTCATTAGAAAACACATTCGACTCTATTGTACAAATCAACACAATGTAGTGAGACAGTTTTTACATCATCAAAGTCACAACCTCCTGTTCAAGCTGCACTGTAAACATTGCAGTCGTCACGGTCGAGTTCCGTTACCTGAGCCACACAGACCGCAGCACAGCAGCAGCTACATTTCAGTGTCAAATAACGGAAACTATAAAGTATTTATGCAATGTGAAGATTCAGTTACTTCCAATAACACTAACGATATATTTACACATATATCTATTCCTAAAAGCATCTTAAAATTTGAATTATAGGTGGTTTTTGAAATTTGAATTTGCCAAAGGATTTTAAAAACAGGTCATCTGCTGTGATAGTGTGAATTCTTCATTTACTTTTGGTTTGATATCATATGTCCTGCAAAATTTCATTTTTTAAAATTTTCTTATAACAAATTACAGTTTTTTTATGTTTTACATGTGTTCAAAGTGTCAAAATACAGTCAAACATTGTGGCAACAGGCTCCATAGAAATACATTTCATGATATTATCTACAAAATGGCCCAAGTTATTTAAGAAAATGAGAAAAATATTCCATTATCCCGAGTCTCACACGTCCCTCTTGTGCTTCATCAGCCTTCACACGCTTTCAGTTTGTTTATTTCACAGTCGTCATTTTTCTTTGGCTTCATCCTCTCAAGTGTTTTGTGTGGCCACCTGTTTCAGACTCTCCACAGGTTTCATCACCTCGTAGGTGGTGAGCGACTTCTTCACCTTCCCGTTCTTGTCCACCTGATGGATGCTCTGCGTCACCGTGATGGTCACCTGCTTTGTGGACATCCGATTGTCCTGCCATTTTGTCTGTGGATGGTGGGGAATAAAAGACAGGACATGGTAAATAGTAATACACTAAAACTTGTTCAGGGTTAGCCAGAATTTGGCATGACAATGTGGGAATTTGAGCTATGTATTGTTTTCTTATTCATATAATTGTTGGAAAATGCAAATTAAATTTCCCCACAGGTCACAGTGATTTTAATATGTCTTGTTTTGTCTCGCCAAGAATCCATTTAATATCATCTACGACCCCCAAAAATTCTAATTTCTAACATCAGAGATGCTGGACAAGAAAATGTTTGCTACTTACGATTAAAATACAAAACAACGCAATTATCAAATTTTCCAAATAGTTGCATCTCATCATCATCTGTTAATAAACTAATCTGTCATTTGATGAATAGTTTCTGTTCTAAACGTGACATGAGCATGATATTAAAAACAAAGTAATGGTTTTACACCTTTTATCCACAAGTGGGACTCCCACAGCTCATTATGTTTAATAATTGAATGACTATAAAAGATAAAGACAAGTGAAGGACAGAGAAGCAGAGGAAAACCGAAAAAAACATTTACAAACATCCAGCGCGAGACTCACGATTTCCTCAGTGTGCAGAACGCTCCGCCGCTGCACCGTGGTGCCAGACGAAGGCAGCACCTCCTCTTTGGGCGCCGATGGCAGGATGGCAGGAGGGCTGCTGGGTTTCACATCATTCAGACTGACTTCCGACACGGCGGAGCAGACCTTCAGGTACGCCTGAGCAGGAGGAGGGAGGCCGTCATCAAAGAAATCTGGAACTGTATAGCAAAACAAAAACTTAGATTTGTTTCCTGGAACAACAAAACCAGAGGACTCCTGTTGATACCGACTAATACGCCTTCAACTTATAGACCAAACATCCGTCCCAATACACACACCTGCTGTCTTTACATACCTGGTTTCTGATTACTGCCAAAAGTGGAGCACTTGTTAAGATTCAAAGTGTGTAGTGGATTTTCAAAGAACACATGGGTTCCAGGTTTATAGGTGTGATAGTTTAGATGCTTTAAAATAAGAAAAATTTAAATCGAAAGTAGATGCAAACAAATCTGTGATTTCCAGACTATATCCTAATCAACCACAGTCGGATTATAATGAAGCTAAATCGAATATCAGCAAAACAGACATGCAGGAGGCAGAAGAACAACAAGGGATTATCTAGGAATAATGGTATAATACACAAGTTATTATGGAAGAGGTGGATTAAAGAATCAGAAAGCAGAGAAGAGGAGGCAGCTTGAAGTGTTTACCATAAAAACAAAAATGATATTGACAATAGAAAAGAGAGCAACTCCAGAGATTATTCATATGGTGCAATCTGAAATGTGGAGTGAGTCATTTGGGTGTTGAAACCCT
The DNA here is from genome assembly GCF_022539355.2 of Hippoglossus stenolepis. Taxonomy (NCBI): domain Eukaryota; kingdom Metazoa; phylum Chordata; class Actinopteri; order Pleuronectiformes; family Pleuronectidae; genus Hippoglossus; species Hippoglossus stenolepis. The sequence goes on from NC_061502.1 coordinate 11,270,870, forward strand.
GTTTGTGGGCAAAAAAGTTAATAATAAAACTGGATTGCGTTTTTTTTCCAGGATCGACAGAATGAAGAAATCAGGGGAACAAACAAATAGTTTCTCTTACAACCTCTGGAACAGAACACAGCACTAGAGCTTTGATTCATTACTGCATTCTTCTTTTAAAATAATAATAAAAAAAAGGAAAAGGTGTATTACAATCCTGGCAGTACAACAATTATCACAACTTTTTATGATTGATAAGATGCAGAATTGGATATTTTTATAAATCAAAGAGTGTTAGTCAGCATACACACAGCTTATAGGGTGTTAACTGCTGTCACTGAACTAATTTGAATACAGTGTGATTAATTCATCCACCCATTATCTATACCGCTTTTCCTTTAGGGGGTCTTGGGGGACTGTTCACACTCACATTCACACCAATGGTCGATTTAGAGTCTCCAGTCAACATAACACCAATCTGCATGTGTTTGGACGAAGGGAGAACGTGCAAACCCCGGCTAAACTGTGATACTAGAGTTCTAACCGCCGTACCACTGTGCCAACACGAGCAATTATGGAAAACACAACAACAACATCCCTCTGAAGTGTATTTGATGTGCACACAGCTGTGGCGTATTGGATGTTGGCATTCCTCACATTGTTGACACAAACAGAGCAAAGTCTGCATCACTGCGTAGCCGCTTCTGTGCCACATCTAACAGATGCTCATGTCAGTCACCATATTGCGGCGCCACTCTTTGATACAGTGCCTGTGGTTACAAGGTGCTGATTAATCTGGCCAATTCTGGATCCGTTTTATCCCCTCGGAGCGATGCTGTGCTTTATTTGTCCTTACAATCACATCAAGGCTCCTCTGCCGGGATTCAGTCGCAGCTCTATCGGTTGCCAAGAGAGCCAAGGCATGTCTGAGCACACTGGCTTCTGATGTAACCCATTATTCCTCCATTTCCTGTCTCATCTCCCCCTGGCTTCAAAGACGAGTGCAGCCGCAGTTCAGAGAAGACAAATTAACGGGCACAAAAGAAAACGACAGACAGATCCACGTTTTTCTGAGGAGATACAAATGTGTTGCGGGGGAAGATGTTTTACACATCGTCATGTCATATTTAATCCTCAGATAGAGAACCACGGTCACCACAACCCTTCTTTATTACTAATTTTGCTTTTGCATAATGGTTTCCTTTTGTCATGCATAACCTATCACATGCTGTCATTGCTAATCCAATCAGGTCGACTCAAAGCCTGAACTCTCCGAGATACATTCAAACAGTCCCACTGATCAAAAACCTCATTATGCAGCAATTAAAAAATGATGAACGTGCATTTGGTGCCAAGACGTATAAACACACACAGCCAAGCACACAACTGAAGAACATTAGCATGCATATGACATAGAATATAGAATAAAATAGGAATTTCAAATACACTGTAATCTGCAGTGGGAATCGAATGAAGTCATAATTTATACAACCATGAGTGTTTTATTCATCAGTTCAGCAGCTAGATTCCTGCCTGTGCCTGTTAGGAGACTATTAGGAGACTATTCATTCATCCTTCCACTCAGCTCCTAATTCGTTCTCCTCACCCGGGCTGATTGTTTTCTCAGAAGCAAAGCCGGCCTCGGAGTTCTCGGAGGGGATGCTCTGGATGGACGACAGGGGGATGTCGGTGTCGGTGCTGGTCAGCCACGTTGACTCCGTCTCTTTGGTCCAGCTCTCCAGGTAGCGAGGCTCCAGAGCGTCCGTCCTGCTGCCCCCGCAGCCCATCGCTCTCCCGCAGGGCGCCGTCACTTCACAGCTGGACTTCTCTTCAGAGCAGAGGAGAGAGAAAGAGATTTACACTGGATTTCACATTAAACAGAGAAACGATAGAAGCAGCTTCTTTCCTCTTGGGACAAAAAGCATAGTTCTACACGTATGTAGTGTGCAGAGATCTTTTGAATCAAAGTCAACTAACATAGGCTACATCACTAACCATAATAAACGCTAAACGGCCATTTGTGTGAGTGCTGAGATAGCAACATGAACTCAAAATGATAAGTAAGTAAGTAAATGAATAAATAAATAATATAAATAAGTAAATAAAACCAATAAGCAACAAAACAGAAACAAAACAGTACAAGCAGATAACCAGAAATAAAAGAAAACAGTCTTAAGCATAACAGAAATGATCTTGGGGGACTTTACATTTAGAGCAGACTCTACCCTTTATTTTCAGATACACCACATTCCCCAAAGTTCCAGGCGCCAGTAGTGAGAAAAACCTCGAGCAGTATTAGGCTTGAAGGGACAGAGCACCATTCAGGTTTATAGGGCTAATAATAATAATGAATACGCATTAAATGACAGATAATACTAGGGCAAGTAAGGGAAAGAAATGTCATAGTACATTAATTTGACATCCAATCTTCTAAGCAATTAAGCAATTGTTCATTGAATAAAGCTATTTCCAGACTCTCTGGTGTGAGGATTTACTGCTTTTTTTATGTGTCGTATGTGATAATAACTGTTGGTTGTAAAAAAAAAAAAGAAATCTTTGATTGACGCCTACTAATCTAACAAATCAAGAAAATAATCGATAGCTTTATTTACAGAAAATAATGATTATTAGCAGTTTTACAGTAAATAGTATATAGTGTTTTAATTTGGACTTTGGATCAGATATCATCTCACAGGACATGAACAATACTCACAGCACAGCACACAGCTGTGGGACCCCGTGCCCTCATATGACGCAGGATTATTGTCTCCAATTACGTTTGTTCTTCCAGGAGTGGGCTGAGTGGTCCCCTCGCCGTTAACTCACATTTACATGTCTTCCAGAACATTTGAAGGCAGCATCCTGGGAGTGTCAGTCAATCCATATTACACAGGAGGCTGCTGCAGATCATAAACACATAGAGTCACCTGTTGGAAAAGAAGAGAGGGAGACAGAGAGAGAGAGAGGAGGTGAAGAAAATGCATCTTTTTCTGTGGCTTTATCGACATTTTCCAATATCACTTCATGTCAGAGTCCAACATAAAATATTGAAAGTCTTGTTCAGGTTTTCTCTACAAATACATGATGCCATCTTATCACTGTGGATATTGAAACAGCTGACAGGTTGTTTCTCATTGTATGCACAGTATTTTGTATACATGATCAGATTTCTAAATGCAATAATGCATATTCAATGATGTATAATATATATCTATACTATCTATATGTATGTGTGTATATATGTATGTACACACATACTGTATATACATATGCATCTATGTATAAAGACATATATACACATATACTGTATATATGTATCTATCCATCCATCCATGTATGTATGTATGTGTGTGTATATGCACATACTGTATGACACATATATATGTGTATATATGTCTTTCTAAATGTATAAAGATATATACACATACATCTTTGTTATATATGTTTATCTATCTATCTGTCTGAAACCTACTACAATTGGACAGCAGAGGAAATCAACACACCTTGTAAAACCACTATAATACATGGATCTGATAATACACAAATTAAAGAAATTAATAAATGAAGAAATAAATGAAGAAATAAATGAAGAAATAAATGATCTATCTATCTATCTATCTATCTATCTATCTATCTATCTCCATAATAAGACCTATCATAATTGGATAGCAGAGGAAATCAACACACCTTGTAAAACCACTAGAATACATGGATCTGATAATACAAAAATGAAAGAAATTGATGAATGAAGAAATAAATGATCTTTCGATCTATGAACATGAGACCTATAATTGGATAGCAGAGGAAATCAATGCACCCTTGTAGAATCACACGACTCGGACCTATAACCACTGCTCACTGTGGATGAGTGGGTCTTAGTTAAACCAGCTCTAGTTGCTGATGAGGTCTGAATTCTGCCGATGAGCCTCCTATCGATCATCGCACCGGATTGAATTGTCTTTCCCAGGACTATTCAGGGAACGATCATCAGCAGTGGGAACAGTATGTGGCGTAAAAAACTCCGTCAGTGCGTAACGACCTGACAGCGGCTGTGCCAGCATCGTGTTTCCTGAGGGCCGTGAGGAAAACCCCCGCTGACACAGAGAAACAAACACAAACACTGACCACATGAGGAGGAATGGACGCAAGGAGCCACGTATTAAACGACGCAGTTCAACACGCGGCTCAATGCGCACAGAGGAAGACGGAGGCTTACTGAGGATGAGGATGAGGATGATGGAGAGTCGCTGCTGGCTCGTCTCTCCCCGGTGCTCCTCCGTGTCCTCCTGCCAGACACAGCCGTAACGTGTTTGTTAATACCGACAATCCTCCTCCTCCTCCACCTCCTCCTCCGGTGGATTACTCACCGAGCGTCCGTCCGCCTCCTCCACAAACACAGAGAGGAGAGGAGAGGGCAGGAGGAGAGAGGAGAGGAGGCTTGTTCATGAGAGAGCAGAGGAGAGGAGAGGACAGGAGAGGAGAGAGGAGAGAGGAGAGAGGAGAGGAAGCTGGTTCATGAGAGAGCAGAGGAGAGGAGAGGTCAGGAGAGGAGACAGGAGAGGGAGAGAGGAGAGAGGAGAGGAAGCTGGTTCATGAGAGAGCAGAGGAGAGGAGAGGACAGGAGAGGAGATAGGAGAGGAGAGAGGAGAGAGGAGAGGAAGCTGGTTCATGAGAGAGCAGAGAGGAGAGGAGAGGACAGGAGTCTTGTCTTCTGTCTCTAAACTCCAGTAACATCACAGTTACCACAGCTGTTGCTAGGGAAACATCAAAATAATATAGTATCCTGCTGCTCTGTGCTCACAGGTCTTCTGCTCCTTATCCACTAAACTGCTATTTGACTCATGTTTTATAAGTTTCCTGATAATAATTAATATATATATATATATATATAAATAATAATCATTGATAATAATGATAAATATATATATACATAGACATACATACACAGTGTATACTACACACTGTAGACTGTAGATACATATTTGTGTATATGTGTACATATATGGAATATAAACATTTGTATAGGTGTATAGTTCTCTCTATATATGTAGTATGCATATAGACAAACACACACACAAATTAATACATATTATTCTCTGTAAAATGTATTTTTTTGGTCTATATCATATATTATGAACTGGCATAGCAATGGTCACCTTCTGACCACATGCCCTGAAAACCCTAATGAGATGTTCCCTACTCTGCCCACAAGGGGACAGTCACAGCCCACCCCTGTCCTTCAGCAACCAGGCTGCTGGAGGTTCCCTCACTCTTAACCAAAGGGTTAATGTCCACGAAGTCTCAGCTAAAATAAAAGAATTTAAATCGCCTGCTCATTTAATCCTCGGTGCAGCCATCCAGTTTATTGTCTGAGCTCTCAGTCACACAGAGCACTGCTGTCAGAGCTGGAAACGCGTGTTAATCCAGGCAAAGTAATGTCAGGAGTGTTGTGTCCAAGACAAACAGAACCATACCCAGGGACAAATGCTCAAACACTGACAAAACAAAAAGAGACTCCTCCGTTTTGAAACGGAACTGTTTGGTGAAAGTTCAAAAGGGGAGAGAATGTGTAAAAAAACTGGGACAAAGGAGTGAATGTTGAGTCATGGGATCATTGTTATATGAACCTAATATCTAAATCTGAAACCTAAAGATCACTTTTGAGGAATATTTCTCCTGATTTCCATCCGGTTGTGAAACTTCTCAGCAAAGTGCACATTCATCACAGAAACACAGCTACCTTGAACGAGAGCTCATGTAAATTAAGGTCTGATGCGTCAGCTGCCAATAAAATACATTACAAATAAACAGAGGGATCTCAACCGGATCAATCCACTCATGGGTACGCTCACCCTTTGCAGATTTAATGTGCAACAGCATACAGCACATGTCCTGTTCAGTTAGTGATGAGCCCCCCCCCTACAAGGAGCACACATAATATACACAGCTTCTAATGAGGTCTTTAAAATTGCACAGAATTAACTTGATGCACGAAACATTTTCCAATACAGTGTTTACTTGGAGAGGCCTCCTGATGCTTTGGGCGTAATCAGCGTGCAAATTCACTTCCTCACATCTTTCTTCCCTAATGGAGTCGGTAATGGAGACAAAGACAAGATGACAGGGGAGAGAACTTCCCTTTATATCCACAAACATGAGCTGAAAAGCAGAACAAGTAGAAACAGATGTTTTATCCATGAGTTGGGCTTCATCCCCCAAAGAAATACCCTACACCACCAATTGCCCTTTAAATAATCAACTATTATTTCTCACAGGTCTGAGCTGGATCAAATCCCTGTGACTTCCTGCGCCTCCTTCGCCCATCACCCTGGTAATGAATCTCACAGTCTGCAGACAGCCAGGTCAATATGAGGCTGGGCAGCTTTGATTTGTATGTCCTGCCCCTCTGTCCTATTGGACTGCTGGTCAATAGGCCTGTCTTCCCATTGCCCTGGCGATTAATGTGGCGCGCTGCCAAACACTGCACCGACATGGACGAACTCGCGAGGAGGTTTCTGCCGCAAATAAGGATTCATGCTGCTGCTGGAATATAATGGAAATGTACTTCATATCAATTTCGCAGCATGGAAAAGCCTCCCTCTCACTCAATTCATATACAAGTGTTTGAATGGCGACTATTCAATGATAGAGAAACATTTTATATTCAAAGGTATATTAGCTGTGTTTTTGCATTGTTAAGTGTAAGATTTAAAGCCGCATTGATTCATATTTTTATTCCAACAATTGATGAAATGGCTACTTGCATGTAAAAGTGATGAATATACAGGAAATTGTTACCCAGCTCTGCTGGTCTCCTTAGCAACTTGAAGCATTCTAGCATCTTTGAGCTGATTGTTTCGGTATTTTCTCAACATAAACTTTACTGATTCACTTCTCTCATCAGTCTGTTTTGCCGTAGCTGATATTTTCTGATAAATAAAACTACAGCTACTGTCCCAGCACCAAACAGCAGAAAAAGTCAGCGCCCACTGTAGCTACGAAACATGGTGGAACAAGGTGTGAAGCATGAATACAAACAAGAGATGGTGTTGGACTCGTGAAAACAATGAACATGACCCCATCTGAAGACAGCGTTTGACCTGTAATAGGAACAAAAATAAACAAGTTACTTATAACTTAGACAATGACTCGATACTAATCAAGTGTCCCAGGAGCTAAGCTGATTTCAACCTGCGTTCATTTTATTTACACCAGTGTCTTCTTTTCTATGGTACATCAAAAGGCTCAGCATGTCTATACGTTCCCTTAAAAATTCACAGTGTCACTAGGATTAGTTTTAGATCAGATATGTTTTCATCTAGGAGCACATTTTCTTCTTCTTCTTAAATTCATCTACACAGTGTGTGCGTTTGTGTGTAAAACCATCTCAGTGCTCCCGTTGGCCTCAGCGCTCATCCCCCAGCTGCTTCCTTTTCAACAGCTGGTCAAGGTTGATAGCGGATCATATGAACTTTCCACTGATTTTCAAAGTTTTGAGGGACGGAACTCCATTCTGGCTAATTCTGACAGCAGGGGGAGTGAATGAGCCGGCAAAGCAGCCAAATCCCAACCGTCAGTGGGATTTCACTGAGGCAGCCGGTGAGTTACAGCCCTGGAAAACTAATTAGGATGGTTCGGGCTTGGAACGGGGAATAGTTGTCACAAAGGTTCACCGCTTTTGCCAATCCACTTCTTATCTGTCACGGACTGTGGTGACTGCACTTAAAACATAGGACCCTGAAGCTTATTGCATGTGATGGGTGAGTTTGTCTTGAAAATCTATTATGGTCATCAAAATATATGCGTCTTCAGATAATGGCACAAACTAAAATGAATATTTCTTGATCGTCTCACACCTCGGAAACCTTGAAGCACTCTGTTAATGATACCCAGATATTATCTTGTCCAATGTTCCAGTTTTCATCAGCAAATTGTTGATATTGGAGCTGCCAGCGGTGCAATGAGCAGCTTATCCAGATTGAGCTTTGCGTGGAGGCTGTGGTTCAGTGGCATCAATCACATCTCCGGGCTCTTTTTCTGGCAGAGACGCACCACCGCTCCTCGAACTGGCGGAGGCAATCCCCCCCCCCATCTCTCTCCCTCACATGGACCCCTGCCAGGGATCTCTCCAGAGGTTGTGATCTTTCAATCCATCATGGTCTGAGCTAACATGACACCTTTTTATTAGTGCGAAGTGTTCCGGAGAAAAGGCAGCAACTACCACCCAAATTAAGCAAGCGGGGCTAAGATAAGGTGAAAGCGGTATCGGGTTGGGCAGCAGTTTATTGCTTTTTTTGGAGGTGGAACAAGAAGAGCTGCTCAGAAACATGTAGCCATTCAGTGAACAAAGATTTTTCTAGTTTTTATACTTATTTTTGGTAGTTGTTGCAGATGCTTGACTTAATTAAGCCCCTTGAAAAAGCTTTGATGGCCCAATTCATTGAAATTATTAACAAATCTGCTTGCAGCAACACTTCATAATTCTTTTAAAGTGGGATGACTCATCTCTAATGGAAGTTGGAAGAAGAAACTGCAGAGCACAGCATCATTAAGCACATATATATATATCTTCCCTCCTGTTAAACAGCTTTAATTTTGAGAGCATATAAATTAATATATTTCATCATATCTCGATGAAACAGTCTTTTATCTCATTTAAGGAGGTGGCAGAGGAAGTCATGTTGGACTTAAAGATGATTATTATTGCTACCATCACAAAGTCTCCATGACTGATTCATGTAATTTCCCTCAGTGCCATTCATTGTCGGTGGAGGTGCTAAAATCGATCTTTAGCCACTTCTGGTGGAGGCTGGACTACAAATGCAGCCTTTGCACTTTATATGCTTCATTGGTTTTATCCTGCTAAACACACAACTCTAATCCTATCAAAGGCAAGGAATATTCCAGGAAGGCCACTGGCGGGGGGCTCATGGGGGCGAAAGAGCAGAACATTAGTATTCATGGGATTTCTTGGGACAGACTCTTCGTTTTAGGGAAATTATCTCAGATACTCTGAGGGAACTCACGTGAACATTAAACCATGAGTTGGCATAAAGAGTCATTCTGGATGTTGGAGATTCTGGGCCAGAGTTGAAGCCAAATATTTGGACATGTGTAATTTCAAAAAGCATAACATTGGCATTGCATAAGAACAATAGTTAAAATCGATGAGGTCTTACTGATAGAAACTTTTAGGATTTACCTTTATTGAACTGCAGCTACTAGACATTGTAGCAGTAGCAGTAGTTGCTGTTGTACTGACATATACAGGGGAATATAAAGATGGACGACATGACGGCTCCCAAAAAGTGAAGCCAAAGCGCCTCAATCACCACCTAGTGGCTGGTTGCAGCATAGGTCATAAACCCCGGCCATGTTAGTGAATTGGACATGAGCCAAACTAAAAAGTCAACGTACAGGTCAAATTTCTCAAAATTTCATTTTATCTTCATCACATTTCAAGTGGCTGATTTTATATTAGTTATTTAGTGCTATAAAAAACGTGTTGAAACATCAAAACAACATGGAAGGTGCTGAGAAAGCCTCCAGACGGCTGTGGTTGAGGAGGAGCGACATGTTTGCCAATTCCTCTGGAACACAAACCAGGGCCTGATCAACTCTGGCTGGGTCACCAGAGCAAGAGAGTGTAAGATGATGATGATCAGATATGATGTGTCCCAGTTTATCGTTCAATCGAAACAGACGAGACATTTTGTGAAATGTAACATATACTGTACAGGATCAAATACATTGCTGTGCCTATTAAACCAATGGCCTCATTATATGAAAGATGTAACCAAGCACAATTCCCTCAAATGTGACACCAAAAGTGGAACATTTTAGTGTGAGATGAAGCTGTTATTGTGAATTGTTGGTGTACATTTCCCAGATATCAAATAAATAATATATCTTTCTCCAGATGACCCGGTCAGTTGATGACATTTCTCTGGAGTGAGATGTTATGAGTGCTGTGCCATTTGCGACCGAAGGCGGCAACGTGCAATTCACCTTCTCGGTTTAACTGCCTTCCTGCAGACCTGCTCCTCCATAAGTACGTAAATAAGCACTTAAACTGAGAACTACATCATAACCTGTTATTTTGTCAAGTGGGGTTGTAGCTCCGGGCTCACTCACTTGAACCTCTGGAGTGGGAAATGAAGTGTTACACCTTTACTGCTGTTAACAGAGGGGGAAATTCTCGATGTTCTGAGATGTCGAAGCACAAACATGTTTCGCATTCTTTTTTTTACAGGTGCAATTGATACTGAGGCAGTTTCCCTTCATTTCCTTATCAACAAGCAGAGGTTCAGATCGAGTATTTTCAACCTCTGATGGGAGATTCTCTGTGCAGAGAGAGGGCGGATCGGTTTGCAGAATCAGTGCTGCGTCGGAGGCTGCACAGCATGTACGACACACAAACGCGGGGGGCCGAAATGTAAGGTCTCAAGGCTCTTCTCAGTGTGACACACAATGAGTCATACAATCGCCTGAACTAAATAGACTTTTCCTCAGGGAAGATATAAAAAGCTGGGCAAATGCATCGACAGGCACCGTGTTATATCATGCAACATCTGTCTAAAGGGCCACGAGAACAGCAAAATCAATAGCTATGATCTCGCCGTTAGCTATATCGGCTCAAAGCTCATAATTCAAATGTCTCCTGAGAGGCACTGTAAACTCCATGTGGTGGCTAAATGATTAACACGTCCTTTCAGGAACATTTCACTGTTCAGTAAATGCCAAGCTTATCCTTATTTTATTATTCAGATTCGTAAAGAAAAGTTCAACAGGGGAGCCGGTGAAATAACTTGTTTAGTCTTTCAATAGATGTGGGAAGCCGTCACTATCTAAGGCCATTTTACGTACAACAGGTAAACAAATGCACAGGCACGACTGTGTAGGCGAAGGTCGGAACAGCTCGTCTACAGTTGCCATTAACTGTGATGGACAGTGAAGTAGAAACAACTGCCTCTACATCCATCTGCTTTGTGCATCATTAACATGGATCCACATATAATCTATACAGTGTGTAAAGGGTGATGGGGGGGGTAGGGAGGTAGAGAGGGCCGTCCACTTGGTTTGATCCCCGGCGCCTCCAGCTGGTCCTTGGGCAACATACTGAACCTCAAGTTGCCCCTCGATAGAAATCCTAAATAGAAAACAAACATCGAACACATCCCTAAACTCAGACTGGCTCAAAACACCATTGTTCGGTCTTAACTAACACAAATGACGTACGTGTTAATTTGCCCGTAGAGCAAGGAAGTGAGACCCGATCACACGTTGTCACAGGAGACACATTCAGGATGTATTTTAATGCCGGGTGTGAAAACACGTATTTAACGCTGGCCACTTGTGAGCGGATCTCTCAGGACTGATGTTAATACGAGGTGTGTCTCTGGGATGGAAGGACACATCTGTCTGCTGCATTTGAAGGAGCCTTCGAAGTGGGACAGACTTATTGCGCCGCTGTGATGTAATCTGTCTTCAAATGCAGCCTTTAAAAGGAGCCAGCCCCTGAATAGAGACGCTGCTACTAAGTCTATACAGTTGTCTGTTGTACTTCTGCTTTTACTGGATATATCGTGCTGATCAACTCACAAACACCAGACGCACTAACTGCTTTTTATTTAGTTTTCTGAGTCTGTTCAGTGGCACATTTATTACCTTGGTTAAGTTACAATTCCTACCGTCGGTTGAAAAGTGCCTCAGCAGAGTCAAGTGCCACCAGAAGCTAATGAGCCGGCGAGATAATTTGGGTAATTAGTTGCTCTGCAGTCTTTGAGCAATGATCACCTTCTCTCAGGGGAGCAGCGGGACACTTACAAAGCCAATAGGATCAATCAAAGAGCTAATTTAGATTCATTTGTGCTACTTTTATCACACAGATGCAAAATGAGCTCACACAGCAGGAGTGAATTTGATTTGAATTTGTTTAAAAATGTGTAATATATATATATATATTTATAATCACTATGCAGATATATTTCCTCTTAATATCTTCTTAAATGTTTGTTTTTTCGGTGATGTACAATATGAACGTATACAGGAATATGGAATTAACCGGTCATTTGTTGGCGTACTAACACATGAAGGTTAAACCCCTTAATATTTCTGTGTGACAATAACTGAGTGTAAAAAATACAATATACTATGACACCAATATGAGCCTGCTAAAGGAGATTTCCATCCAGCTACAGGCTCTTCGCTTTATAGTCAGTCTAATTAAACTATGAGGGGTGTTGTTGCTAGGTTACAGTGATGATTTGTTGCTGAGCCAGAGGACCACTCAGCCTCACTTGTGTGTGTCAAGTCATGTTAGGGCCTGATTGTTTATTTAAAATCCCAGTGCGGGCGACACCGTCTCGTAAATAGTTTTATACCAGTGTGACTCTTTTTTAATCTTTTTGAGATCCACCTTAACTCCATCCTGGCTCCCCCCTCCTGAGATGCAGCCGTCAACAACACCCTATGACTCATGCAGAATCAATACACGCTGAAATGAATCCACATTGCAGGGGTGGAAGTGTGCAGAACAATAAAAAGGAGCAGGCGTCGCAGCAGATGGGATTGTTTCATACGCTGCTGATTCACTGTAATGGGAATAAGGAACATCCGCAGCTTATAGCCTGATGAATGCTTCTCACAACTCAAACAGACAGGACGCACAAGTCAACCGAATTCTCTGAAAATAAAGCCAAATCATTACGACCTTCTCTTATGGCTTTACATGTTTCCTTTTATTATGCAATCATTTAATATCGACTAAAAATAACGAACTCATTCTCAGCTCGCGAGCTAAATTGCACTTCTTTGGTGCACACAAGAACGGGAACAACTTTTATGGAGCAAAAAAAGAAAGAAGAAGCTAAGTCAAACTTTTAACATTGAACACATAAAGAAAGAGTGAGAAAAGTAAGTGGGGTGAGGTCTGATGGAGGGAGGCTGCAGACACGTTTGTCAGGAAAGTAGGAGCCCGAGCTGATGTCCCCTCTAATCATGAAAGTGTCAGAAATGATTTAAAGAGCAGGCAGATGAATGGCTTCGCAGTTCTTATGTCTCTGACGGTATATCACCCCTGCTGAGGTGAAGCGTGGAGGCATTCAAAAGTGACACTTCTCTATGTGAAATGAAAGCGTGTATTTGCGATGAAATTGGACACGGCTGCTACTTTGTTTGTACACAGATAGAAGGTACTCGCAAGATTTTTTTAGTTGCTCAATAGCATAAATAAACATAAATGTGCGTATTAGTATGTGCATCACTCCCTCTGAGGGCTACGTCTTGAGAGTAATTGAACCACTAGGCGAAAGCAGCACGTACAAGGACATATTTTAAATTTCAAAAGCACCTGTGCTTGATTTAAAAGCCTTTCCACTTTATTAATTTGCAAATTAGACTCTCCTTCAGCATGCACTTGTGAGGAGGCATGAAAACACACACACAAAAAAAGATTCTCGCATATTCCGGTCAACGCTTTTCTCTAAATTGAATAAAAACGAGCTCAGATGTCAGAGTGTGACGGCAGGGCTCCGACTGAGCCGACCCTCTCCGTGGCTGTTCACCCTCAACATTTATGTGATGTGGCGTTAAGTGTCAACGTGCGGCAGCTTCTTTAACTTGTTATTGAGTGACTTTGTCAGTCATTTCGGCCTCAACAACAACTACTGCAGATCCACGTCTCTCTCCACAGAGCGGATTGCACCTGCTTACGAAATCACGCCTCCCACGTCAGCCACCACTGCTGCCACTTGTAATTGGAATGATGATCCTGACTGCAGGTGATGATGATAATTGAACTGGAGCAGACACATAGTTAGTCAGCTGTAATGAACTGCGCTCCAGGTGTAAAGTAATGACATTATCATAATGTTGGGGAAATTATCGCTGTTGAATTGATTCTAAATTAATAATTCACGACATAGCCGATGCAACATTGACGTATTTCATTGGACGCATTATCTGTGCTTGGTGGATAATTGCTCGTATATTTAAAAACTTGCTGTAAATTTGAATACACTCAACTGGGATGATTGAGCGTAGAATAACTAACATGAGATCACATGAGTGCACCACATGAATATAAAACAAACCTAAAAGTTGATAATAGAATGATAAGTTATGCTGGAAGTCCTATGAGGCCCCAGAGCAGTGTATGGAGCTAAATGCTAACTTCAGAATGCTAAAAGGGGCACAATGACAATGCTAATTTGTTGATGTTGAGGTACAAAACCATGTTGGTTTCGCGTGTTAGAATGCTAACATTTGCTAGCTAGCACTAAATGCAAAATGGGGGTGATGGGAATGTCAAAATAAAGTTAATAGAAAGTTTCCTGAGGCCATTTTTGTTGAAACCTTTCACTTATACCCACAAATGATAACTTCATGGTGGCGCTACAGGAAGTTTGGGATAACCAAATTAACTAGTATTAATTATGCAGCACAAATATCTGGACCAGCTTTAATGAAAATCCATCCACTTTAAGACATTGAGACATGTCATTCTGGACCAAAGTGGTGGTCCTACAAGCTAATGTCCACCTATATAACCATGCTGCTAGTTAGGGGGAAAATGCTAACTTCCATTCCCAATAATTCAACAGTTTCTTTATCATTTCTTCCCAATTATTTTAAAATACAGCTCACATCTAGTTGTGGAAGTGAATCATAATCCAAAGCAGTGTTTGATTTGATTTAGGGGAATGATCAAAATCTGTATCAATATCTTTATTGTCTCTGGCCAGCAGTGTCTTGGAAAGTAATTTCTCTCAGGCAAATTAATGATGAATAAATATTTGCCTCCTCTATGATTTGTGAGATGTATCTTGGGAGCAGCAGACAAAAAAACGATTACTCACAAAAAATTATATTTACACGGTTCTGGAAAAAAAAATGAAACGTAACTGCAGGAAATGTTCTTTTGTGAATGTCACCTCATCACTATCGCTTTAGGCCGGTGATGTAATATCTCACACTTCACTTACGGCCGTCTCTCTGGTTGGATATGACTTAGCAAATTTTACTGCACCTCAGGCATTACAACCAGGGTCACAAATGAGGGAACACTGCGAGGACACATTTAGTTCAATGACAAAGGTAATTTGAGACACGTTGAGTAGGCACCTTTCAAGATATTACAGTCAGTGCTTTAATATCAAGTAAAGCAGATGTTGAATGTGGTCTGTTAGGACTAATTTGAGGCATGTTGCATTGCAGTCTATACTGCATTAATGCCTTTGCACACTAGACACTGTTTTCGTGTGATTAATTTGTACTTAACAATTCCAGGTGAACGCTCGCTTCTTGTTGACTTCCACTCCGTGGGAGCAAGGATGCAAATAAAACATTAGCTTCCTGTGGCGGGGCAAATTGCAGCGTGGTTTCGCACGGAGTGAACTTTGACCCGCGGGGCTTCCCATTCATGTAGGTGTGACCGTGCCTTGATATCGCTGCTTTAATTTTTTAGGACCAAAGTCGATTTTGGTAAAAAGATCACCAGATCATCATCGCGTTTTGCAGAGGCACGATTTTTTTCAATACCTAATATTTTTATCGCTAAAATACGTTATAATTATTGCTATTTCATGTAATTTATTCGTGTCACAGTTGTGAAAAAGCCTTCAATCATAATTATTATTATTAACTATGAGTCTCGACCATCTTAGCAAAGGACATTTATTGTTTAGAAAATCTGTGTCTGTATTTTATGGTTCCACTGATGCGTTTGAAGTCGGTTCAACGCTTCATGAAATGAGCTCTGAAACTACATGTTCCTCAACAGAGTCACAGGTTTCGACAGCTAATTACCGCAGACGCACGACAGTGAGGTCACGACCCCTCGAGCTCTGACGAAGACGCGAACGAGGAAGAGCGAATGCAGCACGGGATGGGAAAGATGGATGATCTGTCAAGGCTGAGGATGTGATTAGTGCGAGCGTGGAACACAACAGTGAGGACGACCTTCAGACCTCACCCCAGACACAGCTGTCCATCACACGTCTAAAACCATGGAAACGCTCCAGTGAAGGGTCACCGGGTGGCTCAAGGCTCCCTGTTGTTTGTCTCCTGGGAAGAAAGTCCAGCTTCTTGCACATGAACACACACATTTAGGAGCTGAATCAATTGGTTGATTGGCAGCACAAGTAATTGTTCACAATTTTTATAATTGAAAAAGGTATTTACTAAAATGTAGGGAATTTTCTGCTTTCTTCGTCTGATATAACCCTAAATATCTTCGGGGATTGGACTGTAGGTTTGATGAAATACAACATTTAAAAGGTCCATATTGTAGAAGGTGAGTGTTGTCTTCCATCTGGTTTAAATATAAGGCTATTGTACATAACATATAAATACTATGAAAGTATCAAAACATTCAATACAATCCTCCATCCAAAAATGTCAATGGGAGCAGTGCCTTCCCTAAAGTTGTGATGTCACACAGCAGAATATTAGAGACCAGTGGATGAAGTCGATTTTAGTCTGTTCTGCTTATTTCAGCACTGACCAACCATCAGAATTTTCATTTACAATCTACAATCCTGTTACTTGTGGTTGGCCCGTCTGTGCATCCCTCAGAAACCAGTCATCCAATTAGATGAGAGGCTCAGAGACTCAAAGCTCCGCGTTCTTGCTGGAGAGAAGCATTAGAGAGGAGGTAAACTCAATAAAAAAAAAAACGAAATGATAATATATAGGACCTTTAAGGATGTTACCTTGAACTCTGGTTTGTTTAACTGTGTTGGTTGCTTCTCATAGTGCCCTGTTTTCAGTCACAGCTGATTTGTGTAAAAAAACCCACTGTACACTGACACTGTCCTTGTACTCTGCTTTTGTGACCTTCATATTATTCAATCTTCAAGAGAGATTTCAATAAGCAGGCCATTTTATGTCCTCCACATGTTTCCCAGCTTCAGCGCTGACTGATCTGACACCATACTTCTCCAGACCACTTGGTGGCAACAGTGTCTCATCTTGTCAAATTGACTGTAATGCAAATGGTGTTGAATAGAAGTAACTCAGTGCAACAACACATGTTATCTGCCTGTACTTCCTGCCAGCAAAGATGAATTTTGTCAGACGTTACTAATGAGGTTCACTTAAACTTTAGCGCCACGGCACCGGAACCATTTTTATGTTGGTGTAATGATTGATGTTATCACTACATGTATGATTCACATTTATGGACAGCAGCCATTGGGCTTGTGTAAGAGAGCAGCAGTGCAAAAGTAAAATGAACAGAACCGACTGTGACAAACCTGGAGTTCAGTTCAGCCAGATTTCCCTTTGCGTCTCCTGAGGTCTGCGTATTGCGTTTGGAACCAAAATGTCCTGAAATGTTCTGAAATGAAAGAACATGTCATTTTCACTTTTCAGTTTCCTGTGCTGGTTTTCAAAGTGGTTTTTGGAACTAGTTTAGAGTTTAATATTCTGGTAGGGGAACTAATTGCAAGATGGTTTATTTTCTCCCCCAGTTCTGCAATAAGAATAGTATTGATTTTATATGTTTTCACATAGCTCGGTGGCTTTGCTTTTTTATAATCATGTTGAAATACTGTTTTGCTTTTCAAGACTCAAACTCATCTAGGAAGCATAAAGGACATTCTACAGTAAACACAGTCAAAGGCTAAACTTCCTAAAACTGGGGCAAAGGCTCATGAAAAGGACATGAAACCACAATTAAAACTAGAGATTTGAGAACTTGTTTTGCCGTAGAAAGTGCACACAGTCTCTCACACTCCTCAACTTTTTCCTACACTGAGAATAACATTGATCTAATAATAGCGTCGGTGCAGAAGGCTTTCAGGAAGCGACTAATTATCTGCCTGTGCATGGAAACAATTATTCTCAGTCAATGTATATATCAATGTATACTTTACCTGTTTTAACCTCTCACACTCTCTAGGGACATTGTCGTGATTTCATTTTGCCGACTTCAAATGTCAGCTCATGACATTTATTTACATGTACAACCACATTCTTTGCATCGTCCAGGTCTCAGTTTAATGTCAAACTCTTGCATCTAGTCCTCTTTTACTTCCAGTTTGTGATGTCTGACATTTCGATATCCAATTATGCTGCTTGGTCAGGAACCCTGAGAGATGCCAAACAGTCTTCACCTTTATACTTTATAATACCACCTTAATTGAAAATACTGAATCAATACAATGTAATGGGTCCCAGATGGGCCTTTAATTGAGTTAGGCCTTCAGAGCTATAAATTAAGCAGCATTTCAGCCATCACCAGTATTTGAATGAATAAAAAGTGTCACTAGTAATAATTGTCAACAATGATTAGGAAAGCAAGGGGTAAATATTGTTTTTTCAGGAATGTCCTTATTTACTTTCTAGCTAAAATTTAGACAAGAAGATTGATAGTAATTTGATGTCTGTGTTTTAATATAAAGCCACAGTCAGCAGCCAGTTAGCTTAGCGTAAAGACTGGGAACAGAGGAAAACAGCTAGCTTCCATCCATCCATCCATCTTTCCTGCCTATCCCTTTGAGGGTCGCAGGAAGCTGCAGCCAATCCCAGCTGACATTGGGCGAAACATGGAGTACAACCAGAGACTGTTCGCAGGACCAACATAAGCCAACATAGGTCCAGAGAATTGGACCCAGAGTTTGCCTTCCACACATGCAGAATGCAGAAGGAGGTTCTCTGCACAGACGGGTTCACAACAGCAACAAATCCTCCACTTTATTCAGGCGAGAGGTGGAGCAGCCGGGTGCAGCAGACAGAGACAGAAAGTGACGTATTTACTCAGCTGCAGAGATCATATGATTTTCTAGACAACACACGGACACAGTTGTCAGCTCTTATCACCACAAACTCTCTTGACATCTTCGAGATATTTGTTATTTTTCATTTTTGCGTCAGTCGTGTGTTAGAAGCGTCATCAACCCCCCAACTCGTCACGGTGAATCCAGCGGGCATCACCTGCTGGGTTCTTAGGACTTTACACGAGGAGGCCAGGCGGAGAAAGTCCGCAGATAATCTGGAGCCTCTCATTCTGACTTTTGCGTGAACACGTGCACCTCCTCCTGATGATCTGCAGAGTTCAGTGCAAGACAAACAACCATTCTCACTCACATTCACACCTATGGACACTTTAGAATCAACCTTACTCCAATGTGCATGTCTTTGGACAGTGGGAGGAAGCCTGAAACTGTTAATATGGTGCTTTATAGATGCTATAGGGCTGTGATGGCACATTTGATTCCTTTGGACAGAGCCTAACTTTTTCCCACATTAACCTCTTTATGCTAAGTAAGCAGTTGCTGAGTGCAGGTTTATATTTAGTGGAGGATTATGAGATGAAACTGGATCCATCTTCTCATTTAATTAATCTCGGAGAGTGAAAGCAAATTAGCCTATTTCCCAAAATGTCAACCTAAGGTGGAATTAAGGCCTGTTGCAGGAATTTTTACTTAGTGTTCAAATGAAGCGTTCCCTTTGTTATTTTTAATATAAAATCATCTATTGTACTTGCCAACATCAGTGCAGCTCATGAAAAAAATAAAAAAATAAAAAGAGTATCACATTTCTCACTCCATACTCTCCCGTGTGGCACACTCATAATTAGAACAGAGTTATTTTTTATAATTGTGTTTGGATTTTTGCCACAGGATCACACTAGCGAGGAATAGTGCGAGGATGTGGGAGAGTGGCTGTGACGTGAGGCAATTCAGCAAACTTATCAAACAACATCCGGATCCACTGCAATCAGCTAAGTTGGCCCCAGTCTGCAGCCGCCACACATCTATAAACTAACCACGGGAGACAGTTTCTTGGCATTTATCAACGCAAATTCAGGAATATAAGTGCTCGCTCCGGCGCTTTAACTTGTGATGGGGCAGCAGCTCGGTTTCCGCAGTGGCTTTTGGACCCTTCTCTCTGCAGCGGCACGGCCTGTGTGAAGAGCGAGGCAGAGATGAGACTTGAAAACCGGAGCAGCTAATTACAAAAGACCTTGACGTTTCAAAAAAGTTCACTCGTCTCACTGGAGATTTTAACTTCGAAAAACGTGAACTTGTGAATCTGAGCTCGTGGGGGTGTGTGTGTGTGTGTGTGTGTGTGGAGACGCCTTTTGTTTATTCAGACCCTGTTGCGGGAGATTCTCTTATTCAGTAAGCTCTATTGATTAAAACTTGGATCAGGCAGCGGGCACGACCCAATTGTTTTGAGAAGGGTGGCAAAGGTAACGTTCACACTCAAAGAGGGATGAAGATACAGAGTCACGACAAATAGAAATAGAAATATACGATAAAGTACAATCATACAATACATGCTGCAGACATATGGTCCATGTTATTACTGATGCAGCATTTTACTGTTTACGGGCCACAAGTGGTCATATCTTTATATCTATCGTCCATATCTACAAATGGACGTCATCTGGATCACCCTCTAGTGGCTGGCTACAGTATAGATCATAAGCCCTGCCTCCTCCATGTTAGCGGATGGGACACGGATCAAACTAAATGTCCAAATACACGTCAAATACATTTTTCTCAAAGATGGTTTCTATTATTTTTTATTTCAGTGGTTCCCAAATAAAGAGTAGAGGCTGCTTCCATGAGCCTCAAGATGAATCTTAGAGGTCATTAGATGATGAAAGTTATGCTGATTTTTATGTAATATCCTCAAGATCGGGAAAATAACCAGGGTATTTATCTGTGAAACAAAGTGTGGTGTAAAATGTACAATTCCTTTTGAATGTAGAGGAATAGAAAAATAAAGCAACATAACACAGAAATACTCAATAAAGTACCTCAAAGTCCTACTTTTGGAGCAGTATTTACGTAAGTGAACACAAAACATTATCAGGTCAGGAAAGAAAACCGAATAGACAGCCAAATATTTTCCATCCATCACTGTCGACACTAAACATATTATTCAAACTGTAATCATTGCAAGTCACTTTTTGTTTTGTTTTATTTATGTTTGTTACTTTGAAGATAGATCGTCCACATTTCTCATGACAAATGATTTTATAATTTCTGTATGGATTTACCACAGACTCCTGACGACGGCTACAAAGTGCACCCCTGAGTTTCTGTGATACAAATGCTTTTAATCGATTTGAATTTTTCATAACGCAGCCCACATCTAATAAGCATCGACTTGAGGCAGGAGCCGCAATCGACAAACATCATCTCGTCATATTGGCGGGTGATAAATTAGAGATAATTACAGAATTGTAACACCGGGCAGAAATATTGCCAGAAGGAGATTTGGGACATTGTGGGAGGAATTTTAAAGCTTGATGATTCCTCCAGAGTGTAATAAATGTTTTATTTCTCCATATAAGATCAGCAGATACTGTCTGATGTCAGAGACGCGTTCTCGGGGTTTAATGAGGCAGTTTTAGATGACGGTGGAGATAATTCATCGCACCGCTATTGATTCTAATGGGGAGGAATTATGTCCCAGACTTGTTGCACTTTTTCTTTCTGTCGTGGGAAGTCAGCAGAGTGATAATGAGTACAAACACAGAGCAGGAGCAGCAGCGTTTAGCTCCTGACAACACCACGGCTTTGACTCAAACCATTCACGTCATATTTAGCTACCAAAAAAACTCATTATCACACATGTCAAAGGCTAATTGGAGGAAAAAATGTCACTTTGAATTCTAATACACAAGCTGATCTAAATAATGTAGTAACTTTATTTATGAAGCAATTCTTAAAACAAAGTTACGTGCTTTAAAAAATATATATAAACACAAGAACACAAAAATATACATAAACGCAAATAAAAACTCATACATACAATAGATATAATAAAATTTAGGGAATGTGGTACGATAAAAGTACATTATAAGATTTGACTTATAGCATTTGTGTATTGCACATTATAAAGCTCCCAGGTCATTTGAAGGAACCAGTGTGTTGTATAAGCCTGGGCCTTAAAATTGAGAAAATGACAAATCCATTAGAGATTATTTTCACTGTGGAAGACAATTGACAGCTTGACAGCTTTACCAGCTAGAACAAAAGGTTTGTTAAAACCAGTTTGAAGGAACTTTTCTGTCCCATTATTCTTTCATTCAGATTTTTCTGACAGTCAGCACTGAACCATGAACTGTGCGGAGTACATCCTCAGACATTTGTCTCTGCGTCTGAATATTAAAGCTTAAACTCCAACATCCCAGACAGTCGCCTCCATCACTAGTCCCTCCTGCGGACAAAGCCTTTTAAAATATAAGCATTTTTAATTAAAGGCGACATAATTTCACATTGAGCTCATCACTGGTATCGCCTCGAAGTTCTTTCAGGAAAAAGAGATGAATTAAAGCAAAGAAACACTGGACTGTTTAACTCTACTTTTCTCAGCCGTGTACAACGTGTTTTAGCATCTTTCAGCTCATTGTTTCGGTTTTGCATTTCAAAAGGAGACAATGTACACATATTGAGGTTGATCATTTCTGTTACGGTTATTATTTGAAAATGTCTGCACGCTCTTATGTTCAGAAAACACATCACTTTCCTCATACTGTCCACTGCTGAAGCTCCTCCTTTCAGCCTCTGTCTGAAACGCTTAGTTTAAGCTGCCGTTTCTTTGAGGCCCCGTCTTTGTCAACTGCTTCCAGCTGGAGCGGGAACTGTTGGCCTCTAATCTCGATTTGACTGACTTTGTTAAGGGGGCATGCCAGACTGGATGTGCATCATGCAAATGTGTTGGCATTGTGACATAACAATGACGCAGAAGTGTTGGTGGGACTGACGAGGTGTTTGAGGAGGAGCGGTGTTTTCTGGAGCTTTTTAACTTTGTTAACACAGAGGAAAGGCAAACTGAATAAAGTGTAATACGTTTCCTTTAAATATATCCTCAAGCTCATGACTCAGATATCACAATATCCATTAAAGCTACCCTTTATTCCAGGAACCGTCAGAGAAATGTTAAAGCAAACTTTCCACCCTTCTTAAGAAAGATAAAGTAAACGTTGGGGAAAGTATACAACCTACTCCTCTCATAGATACGTCATTGACCTTTTCTAAGGATTACAGGCTTTACTGCCGTCCAATTTCCCATTTGGAGAAAAAAAAACAGATTGCAGAAAGGTCACCTGGGTATTTAACTCTACGTCAGAGCGCTTCAAACATTACAGAGAAAAGAGTCTCTGATTATCCTTCAAGTTGAATTAAAAAATGAAACTTTTCATTTTTTCTTTAAGGGGAGTGTACAATGTGAAGCCCCAAAACAAAAATTAGGAAGAAAAACAAGAAGTTGGTCATTGTGGCAGCAGAAGCATTTGTTTTCTCTTTTCCTAAACACAACAGGCCAGAGGACATATTGTGTTTGTGCTACAGAGGCTCTCGGAGGAGACTGTGGACTTGAATGTTTGCTTGGCCAAACACACACACACACACACACACAACCCTCTGTGGAAAAGAGCGGCATTCAGACCAGCAGAATGCGACTGCACTCACACACTGTGCAGAGAAAGTGACCTGAACTGAACCTCAGAGAAGTGAAACTAGACAAGAAACTTGGAAAATGAGTCCTGAAATGTTAAGGTTTATTACTCAAATGTGTCTCAACACTCGTGTTAATCCAAATAATCCAGATTTAAAATGAGTTATTTGATGTTAAATTGACAATACATTTGTCCTGGGTGCTTGTAAAAAGGTTCCATTCTTGGTTCACTTGTCAGCCAGGTGCAGGTTCAGTCTGACTGGAGGAAGGAGAGGTTGAGGAAGAGGGGACGAGCTCCCTGAAGAGATCAGTTTTCATGCTACAGCAGGAAATTATATGTGACAGAAGTTGGGGGGGTCACTTCATCTCCAGTGAGGCAGGAAGAAGAAGAGTCAAGTCAGAGTGTAACAGTGGCCAGTTTACTTGTCCCTGAGCAGGAGGACACTGTAGAGACGGGACACGGGCTGTGGTGAGGGGTTACATTTCATCTTGTAGGTCTGGGTACAGAGTTGTCTGCTGGCAGCAAGTCTTTTTAAATGGATATGAGCGGCCACAGCCCCAGAGAGTTTCAGGACGGTGTGAGGCTGTGTGCTGAAACATTATGAGTGAGGCTTAAGAGTAAAAGTATATCTTGCTGTCCAATGTGACCACAAACGTGGAGCCTCTCCCAGTAGAGATCAAATCCAAATAACAATACTAATACTTCATAATTATTTGTCATATGGTGTGCCAATTTTTGTTTGCTGTATTTGAGTCTGGGGTTTGTTTTGAAGACTTAACAGTAGGGCTGGGCGATTATGAACGATTATTTTATTCATGTGTGTGTGTGTGTCTGCTCATCTTTGTCGCTCTTCACACGATCATTCCAGTCACTTTAACCCTGATGTCCTGGCTGCGTCAATTCCAACAAAGTAAACGTAAAACGTGTCCAAATAACTTCTGATTAGTGTTGGTGTTCATTGTTAACGTGTGGAGGGAGCACAGGTCAGCGGGGAAGTGGTCTGCAGCTTAATTTGCAAAGTATGGTTTTCTGCTCCATGCCAGATTTTATGATACTAAATAATATCCATGAGACAGAGGTTGTCTCTCTTTTAGCTACAAGCTCCTAGTCTGGTCTTGGCTGTTCTCCTGTTTATAACGATGTCCTGTGTCACGTTCACTCTCCTCCATGTTTGTTTGTTTCGCCTCTATGCAAATGTCCTGCCTGCATCCGTGTTGTGTAAAAGAATGTTAAGTACTCCCCATAGAAAATTCTAGCCTAAAATTTTTTTTGTGGCCAAATGAAATCACACAATGTATAGTGTTATATCGGCCAATCAAGTCTTCCAGTTTAAACAAATTACAGATAAAAGTTTGTTTAAAAAAGAAAAAAAATTGTATCTGCCTTCCAGAATGACAAAGCATTATCAGAATTGTGTGATGGAATATGGACAACATTTATATATTTTTCTAGTAAACGACCACTACATGGGCTTTTGCACTATGAGCCAGATTTCACTACATATATATATATAAACCATATCGCTCATTTATCACTCACACATCCCAGCACACTGACAGTACAGCCATCACTGTCTTGCCCAAGGACCCTTCAACATGTGGACAGGAGGAACTGGGGACCGACCTCCGACCTTCCAATGAATGCATGACCCGCTCTACCTCCTGAGCCTCAGCCGCCTGCAATCCGATGCACTTTCAACCGGATGACGTTGTTTGTCAGTGTCTTCGAAACTGTTACAGATCACTGTTGCAAACATAAAAGCGCGAAGATACAGTCCCACACATAAACCTCTATAGAACGTCTAATTCATTTTTAATGTCATTTATACACAACTGTATAATAAGTGAGCTTTAGAAGTCCTGGTTTTTGGATTTTGTTCTTTTTAGGCAAAGCTAGGCTAAGCTATTGCCCCTCCTCTCGCAGTTTCTGTGTTTAAGCTAAGCTAACACAGCTAATACACAACATACAGCAGAGGAGGATGTGCGACTCGTGCACCTGACAAGAGCTTTGCCTGTTATCCACAAAATATTACCTCCATCTTTATACACTGGGCTCTTTGTAATGGACCTCTAAAGCACGGCCGTGAAGAAAAGGCCACACTTGATCTGTAAACCTGGAATGAAAGTACTCCAGTGTGCATAAATAAACCCAGCTCGTCTGGCTGGCAGATGGCTCTGGTACGCCATGCCAACAGCGGCCGTTTTCAGTAATGAACAAAGGTGCGGCAGAAGCGAAACCCCCCCCCTCGCTGTGCCAAGATGTGTCGGCACATTTGTTGCCGTTCTAATGGTGCTACTTAAACTAAATGCAGAGTCATTTCAGACAGTTGACTCTAATTATAGCTCACGGAAGCTACTCAAGAGAAAATGCTTAACTTTGCTGCTTCTGACAGCAAAGTCAAAAATATATAATTTAAATGGCCCTTATTATAGGCTTTGGATTTAATTCACTAGTTAGACATGATGTGCCACTATATTTTAATTGACATCTTTCATCGCTTAAAGCCTGTGGAGTCCTAACTCTGAAAGACAGAGATGAAAATGACCCGTAATGAGTCACAAAGATAGAGGACAGACACTAAACAGTGAAGGTGGAAACGTAATGAATGACACTTGTCAAAGAGGAAAAAACTATGGATTTAAATAGCAAAGTTAAGAAGAACTAGAAATACCGCAGTGCAGTAATATGCCTCCACCAACCACAGAAGTTTCAGTCGGCATAGTCTTTTTTTCAAGACTCATTTGAGTCCAAGTTACAACTGGTCAAAATATGAATTAGTCCTTTAAAAGCAGAAACATCCTCTTCAAGTAGCCAAATCCATGTTTTGTGAAGCCATCGTGACTTTGACCCCTGATGCAAAATTCTAATCAGGTCATACTTAGGTATACTTAGGTTTTCACATGGCAAATAACTTGCTTGTGAGGTGACCTTGACCTTTGACCATAAATAGGATCAGTTCATCCTTGAGTCCAACAAGTTTCCTCTAGGTGTTCTTGAGATATCGAGTTCACAAGAATAGGACGGACAGACGAGCTGAAAACACAATGTGTCACTGTGCATGGAGGCATACAGGCAGAGAGGCTACAAGCTATGTGAAGAGACGGTAAACTTCACATCACACAAAATAAAGAATAGATGAATGGAGCTCCTTTAGCGCAAGATATAATTCATGATAATTTATACATTTTATTTTATTCATAATGTTACAAAGACTTTAAGGCATTAAAAATAATACTAATTTTATAATTCCTCTCCTATTCAGCTTTAATGTACCAAAAGGATCAACCCCCTCCTCTTCTCTATTCACTGTAGTTGCTCTTGAAATCGCTTTTCTCTAAGGTCTCATTTTATCACTGTTCCTCTGTGAACCTTTTGTTCGATCCTTTGTGTAATATCATCAAGACACAAAGGCTTTTACTGTGAATGGCGGCTTATTGGTTTGGTTATCTGAGTTTATCCTTTCTTAGGATAAAAGACTCGAGATTTACACGTCAATACCAAACGATTTTAAAATTGTTAGCACCTTTACTCGAAATATATATATTCATTATTGTAATCAAATTTCTCTGACTTTCCACACATCGGGGTACAAAGTCACTCTCAGTTAGTCACACAATCAATATAATGCAACAAATTTCCATTGTATTTTGAAATGCCACATGTCAAAAAGCCTCTTAATTGCTCACTGCAGTCTGAGCATCAACTTTCAAGGTTTGTGGTTTGTAGTGCTATAGTTTCACATGGCATGTATTCAGTCTGTGATGCCGATGGTCCCTTGTGGAATAAAAAATCATGCTCTCTTCTTATTCCTAATAGTGTAGAGCAGAGAAGAGAGAAGGTGAAACGGTGGCTGACACGGTTTCTAATAAACCTGTATTATATGATGTGGTCAATATCTACACACCTAACGGTTATTAATCTCATCTCAGCCTCATCTCTTCTGAAGTGTTACACAGAGAAAAATATGTCTGTGTATTAATTGAACCACGCTCCATAAAACCCTGTGGAATGCAAATGACGGAATGAGTGAGAGGCTAAAGATTGTCACTCTCCCGCAATTACAAGGCTCTATAAAAGCTCAGGGTTCATCCACCTGCGACACGAGGGAAAATATAAATTTGCAGCGTGACCGTGATATACGGCCCGTGTTAGTGCGGATCTGAGAGGAGCCATCGGTGTGCGTTCAATTAACCTACGTGCGATGGGGAGTGGGCCGGGGGGGGTTTGGCAAAGGCCACAACAAGATGGAGTTCAATTAAAATGGAGACATGGAGAAATGCAGAGACCTTGGCATCCACATCTATTACTTGAACATGAGACCATCTTTATCTTCAAAAGAACAACTTGTTATTGTGCAAAGGTGAACATTAAGGTAATGTTGGTTATTGTGCACTTGCGGCTTCCAAATGTAACAGTCTTTCTATCCGGTATTCCAGATAGAACAGTGTAATTTCTCACTTGTGCACATAAATCACTGAGCACAAAGCACACCAGCTATTTATCTCCTCCTATACAGAGCACAGCGACAACACAATGGCCGCTGTGCCCACAGAGCAGAAACACTTCGTCATAACTCACAGTGGCCTGTGTGAGGCCGAGTACGAGACATGTCATTTGTAGAGGGGTGATGTGGAAGAATTTCACACAATGTCCTGAGCATACTACAGTATGGAAGTGTAAGAAGTTGTGGCGCACACAAGCTGCCACTGTTTTGTACAATTTGGGTAGAGGCGAGCGCACACGCACACAGGGTTATTGTTTTAGTTTGAAGTTAAAGGCAGAGGAGGAAAGAAACTACAGAAACGTACCAACTTCCCTGAAAAAAGCAAGAAAAGATAAAAATCCTAAAACTAAAGGCAAGATAAAAGTATTCATAATGGAATAATAAGTCAGTAAAATGGTCTTCTTGACTGTTATATTACATAAGATTATATGATGTATATTTTTTACATTTTATTCTTTTTATTTCCGTAGAATTTGATCGTTGACAGTTAAGATAAATAGGAAACATTGGGAAAGTGTATAGTTTGCATAGTGTAGGACACAATGACACCCATGAGCTGGGATTACTATTTCCTACATAACTATAGTCATCTATTATCAAACTGTTATTTTATGTTATATATTTTCTTTATTCATTTAAATTACTTATTTAAATCCTGATATTCATTTCCATTCTGATATATTTTTGAAGTCTATGTTAACTTTACTTTGCTTGGGAAGTGCCTAAATGCATCAAAATGCTCAATACTTCATCCCATGAAGTCAATAAAAATACTGACAAACAAATGTACTGGAAAGATGGACGACATGACAGCTCCCTAAAAAGTGTAGCCAAAGTGTCTATATTGACCCCTGGTGGCTGGCTGTAGTATAGGTTACCGAAACTACCCAACTCAAATACATATTTCTCAAAGATGGTTTCTGTCATTTTAGGTAGTTCTCGTCCCACTGATGTGTGTTCACGTCCATCTTTATACACAGTCTATGCTGTTACCTGGAGCGACACAATGCTGCTGGCACGTCCAGATTCAAGTGGTTGAGAGGAGGATAACACAAAACTGCAGGAAATCACTCATCACGCACAGCACTTCCCCTTTAGTCCTTTTTAATATATTTGGGTATATGTTTAGTGAATTAAGCCCATAAATAGAATGACTCAAAGGTTCTTATTATTATTATGCTAATGTCGTTGATATCAGTGACCTGATTTGAACTGACATCCCTGCCTTAATCTAGATGGCACCATTTGATGAGATTCATCAATGGTGCTTGAAAGTTTGAGTCACTTTGGTTGATTACAACATAACTTTTGTCCTAACTACACTAATAACAGTGTGTCAGTGCGCTATCGAGCAATCAGTGCGCTGCAATCAGGAGGAAAATCAAAGCTCATCATTTCTCTTCTAAAACGGAGTGTCTGTCTGTGAAGACCAGGGTCAGTTTGTTTCCATAATAGCTCATAACGACACCTCTGCTGGTGTGTTATGATCAATTTCCTCACAGCTGATTTAGACACAGGAAGCAACTGAGATCGGACCCTGTGAGGAAGGCGTGTGTCAGTGACTTTCCATACGGCATCAAGATATGTAGGAGATTTGAGGTTTACTTTACCTTCATTTACAATATTAAAAATGGATCTGCAAGCAAAGGTATAAAAATGCCAAAGCCATGTTAGCAGTTTGCAGTTGGTGACTAAGTCAGCATTTCGTCTTCGTGCCCGTTTCACAATAAAAGCATCTACTGGTGCTAATGGAAAATATGATGCAGCCACAGGAATCACTGTATGGTTGAAGGTGCAGATGTCACATGCAAATACAGTACAAATACATCCCATTACAGTAAAACTGAGTATTAGTGCAGCATAAATCTGTCCTGAAATAGTCATAAACCCAATCTAATTTGAAAATGTTCCTCCCAACAGGTACCTCAAAGCAAGGCAGAGGTAAAAGCATGAATTCTCTAAATATAATAACCTGGTGTTAGGTGAGATGTGTTAATGTAAGCTAAGACTCATGTTCCTGTGTTGGATTGTAGCAATCTCTAGGACAAGGTTGACTTTTATAAACGTTTCATGATGTATTAAGGGTCTTATATATAGTCTTATAGTCACCTGCACCTTTGCTGAGCAGGAGTCAAGGTCTCAGAAAGTCTTATCTCCATTAACTCCTGCAGGCCAGTCTTATCTTATACAGCACAAATGTGCCAGAATGGCTGCATCATTAACTTTCATCAAGTGGACTGGCAGCTTCATGGTTTGACCATTACACTGAGTGGTGACATCAATCATATTCATCAGGGATTTTGATTCCCAGCAGCATCACAATGACAATGATTGAGAGATGTCCTATGAAAAACCAAAGCTCAGGCCAATGTGATGGATTTACCATGTGCCCTCTAAAATATAAAGATATAAACCATTATAGTACAAACTGGTGCTGCTTTGGTAGAAACATTATGTATCTTGCAATAAAACATTCAGCAGAATAGGTCCCTTCTCTAGTTGTTTTCAAAATATAAATCTTCAGAAATGAATACAAAGAAAATTGAGGAACGCAATAAACACCGGACAAACAGGGTCACTTGGGCACGTTGAGTGTTGAGGAAATTGGCTTTTGTCATTGAATGGCCATAAATTGAATCTGTCCCTTGTGTTTGTTGTTGGACAATTTGAATGACAGTAAGGCAAGAACTTTGCATACAATTTTATTTCACTGTGGAAATGAATGTGGACAGCATGTCTACACCACTTAAAGAAAGTTATACAAACTAGAATGGAAGTAAATACAGAGCACACCTCTGCCAATGATTGTCTACTAGCTTTTAGTGTAGAAATATAAAGATAACCTAAATGAGGTCATGTATTGAAGTTGTATTCACATTAGGCAACAAATGGTAATGAATAATCGTGATCCATTACAAGTGACCAATAGTGGAAGGAAAAAGCAACCTATTGGCTAACTGGCTAGCAGTAGATTTTTTTTTGTCATACGATGTTTGTCCTAGAAGTTAAATCAGAGACTAACAAAAAACACAGGTAAAGCAAATATGATGCAATTAAAAGGCGACCAAAACGAAACGTCCCATATACCTTGAATAAATGAGGATTTCTTTGGGTTTGGACATTGCTGGAAACATAATGTATTTTAATGAATAATTGTTACATATTATATCTTTAAAGGTTCATTGTGTAAGAATTAGTGACATCTAGTGGTGAAGTTAACCCCTCACCTAACCCTCCCCTTCCAAACATGAAGGTCAACCTGTGGTCGCTTCAGTTGTCATCGAAACTCAAAAGGTGTTTAGTTTGTCCTGTCTGGGCTACTGTAAAAAAACATGGCGGCCTCCGTAGGACCCACTCTGGATGCAAGTATAAAGTATTTAAATATAAAGAGCTCATTCTAGGGTAAAGAAAACTATTTGTACAATTTATGATTACACACTCGTGAAAGCACCACTAGGATTATTTGATATAAAATTTCTGCCAATAGATCCCTTTCACCTAAATCTTACACAATGGACCTTTAATTCATTGTCAGCTAAATAATACATGATTCATTTCAAGTTCAGAAGTTCAGCCTGAGAGGCCGAGGATCCATCATACTTATACATTATGTCCGTTATAAATTGCACCCTCCCCCGCAGCATCAACAACAAGTGTTATTGCAGCTTTATCATACCATAATCCCCATTGTGGAGAGGAGAACACCATTCAGCGCCGCTGCTTATGTTACTGTTTGCCCACAAAGATTTAACTCTCAGAAACAGGCGGGTTTTATTTTCGGAGAAAAAGAATGACATCTAATTCCCTTCGATTTCCCAGCGGGGGCAAACTAAAGCTGCTTTGAAAGGGCACTGATCTAAAGAGGCTCTCTGATAAACACGCTCCAGCTTATTTTCCGGTTTTGATCCATTCATTGGTCACAGTGGGTCTCTGTGAAGGATTTCCACATTGTCGGAGCCGACTGACCAAGCACTGTGCCCTCTGGGTAATAAAGCATGCCGCGCCGGAGATGGAGAAGCAGCCGCTTTCTCCTTGACTTCTTTGGAATAAAGTTATAGAAATTCACACTTGTGCATAATTATTTGTCAAAAGTAAAACAAACAAGTCGTCTTTTCTCATATTTGTGTGTCCAGCAGTATTGAAAACTTAGTTTTTTGTCTCCAAAGCAACAGTAACATTCTCTCTTTATATCAGGACATTGTGTCTCATATTGAACTCAAGCATCCTCCAGACCAAACACATTCAGACGAATGCATTGGTAGCAGACCTAGTAAAAGTAAAACCCCTCCTAAAAAGATTTCCTTCCGGATTAGATTATTAGCCAAATTTGCTAATTAGCAATAATTACAGTGTGATAAATGCCTCCCTATCCGCTCGCTCTACAGCTTCAAAGTGCTCATCCCGAGAGTCTAACTTCAGTGGGGAAAAAAAGTCTCCTTCAGTCGTTTCTCAGTTTAACTTTCTTCAGTTGGATCTGTGTTGTGGGCAGTTTCAACCAAACATCAAAGGGATTCTAATATTTCTCTTAACATTCAAGTTGTAGGAAAAGCAGAAACTAACTGCTTAAGGGGCATCGTTGCAAATACTTTGAGAGTATTGCAACATTTCTCTTTGTATTTCATTATTGTTCCTAATCGTTAAAATGTTGTAGATAATTTCAATAATAATTTTTCAAAAAAGTTTGAAGTAGAAACTTTTGAATGACCTCAATCTGAGTTTTTGTTCCTTGGTTTTTTATGCGGTTGATTTCACACCTTGGTTTTAAGATACATGGGATTTAATTAATCTGGAACAGGTTTTATCAAAGTCATTAAGTCCCTTCTAAGTTTTTACATCCTTTTCTAAATTTGCCAAGAACTGAAAGTTTGATGAAGAGAGGGGGACAGTAAAAATCACCTGACTTTCAACGTCTCTTTTTTGTCTCTGATTGTAATAAGAAGAAAAAAAACAAATGCATATGCTCATGATGAAAGATGTGGCTCTGATGAGGATTGTTAGTTTATTTCTTTTAGAAATGCTCAGCTGCTGCTCCTGAAGGACACGATCAAAGCTAAAGCCTATCAAAGACCAATTTGAGGGTCCAGAGGAAACACTGAGCTCGGATCAAAGCGATACATGACAGCCGCTGAGACGGGAAAGCAACCACATCCCATTATTAGTGTGAGCGCAACCAGTAATGGGGCTTTGGATAAAGTGATCAGTTCTTACTGCTGTGGCCAATCTCTCAGATCACTGAAGCAGGTTGGAGATTTACTTTGAAATTTGTTATTATTTGCATTATTATTATTCACGGTAAATCTAAGATGCATCCCACATTGTGAACACTGTTGTGCTACAGTCACAGCTAAAGGCTCAGTGCTGCCTCTCGTACAAAAAACCATGTAGCCCAACCATCACTCCCCAGGTCCAACATGTTGGCATGGTTGTTAAGCAATACATCCACTAGAGGGCAGCGCAGGCGGTGGAGGATGTTGTGATGATGTTAATCTTAAACTACTGTTTGTGCGCAAGCAAAGTAACATCAGTTTTATAGCAACTCCTAAAGTCTGTTAAAATGTCTTCCTCGTGTCCTATGGTCGTCTCCCTCAACTTCTGGCTACACTGCCCCCCCAACGATTTCTGGTGGTACTACTCCATTTCGTCTGTTTCGTCCGTATCCGTAAGCTTTCAGAGGACATGTTGAAATAGAGACTAAATGAACACAGAGTACGGACAGAAGAGTCCATACATTTCCATATACACATTTAACGATGAGCATTACTGAAGACGGCAGAATAGCTCGGGGCTCCGGGCTATTGTCTGCTTTGCCTTCTCTGTTGCAAGGTCACACAAACAGGATGTAGGACGGTGATACAAAAACAATTTTTACTACAAATGTAGACCTGGAATTACTATTACTGTGCAATTTAACTGTGCAAAGCAGCAACAGGTAATTCATGTAATTATGTCCATATTAATATTAAGAGATTATTGTAGTGTCTGTTCTCATCAGACACTTTTAATGCAGTTTATTTCTATTCTCCTCATTTGGTCAAAGGGGATATAGCACGTTTGCTTTTGTTGAAGAGTTAGCTTTACTATGGCAACATCATACAGATTAAAAAAAAAGAAAAGTCGACATACTGGCATGATCCTCAACAGATGGTAATTACCACAATAGCTTCTGCTCCGCGATAAAACTCAGCAGCGCTTTCAAATTAACATCTGGCTCCGTCATTAGGTTGTATACACAACGGACAGAGACACCAGGAAAACGTCAGCGAAAATGTCGAGTCCGAGTCATGTTCGTCGTCAGAGGTGTGTGTTAACCTTGTTAAATGAGAAGAATCCTCCTGATCAAACACCTGAACTGCACAACGCTGCGATAATGACTCACCTCATGTGTCGTGTGTCGGATGTTGTCGCCGCCGCTGCACAAACAGATGCAGGAGACACACAGGCCAGTTCATCAGGGTAACACACTCCAAGTCTGTGTTCAGATTAAATTAACTTAATGCACCATGTCAAGTTTTAGCTGTACACAAGGTTTACATTGAACAGTTTACACTGAATGTCAAATTTTTTTTATACATTCCTGAAACCTGCATCATATATTTGAACTTGCCGTCTCATGTTCCTCATGTATTGGTGCGTTGGTTCCTTCATAGCTTCTTATCATATCAACTGACTATCATACAAGCATCATACAAGTCTGGTAATATGAATGACCGTGCATGTTCTTATATGGCTCCACTGTCAATGAGATTTTTTGACAGTGCCATCAAAATGCATTGACAAAATAAGAATTCTTCAAAGTCAGTGTTTCCCTATGGTTAACCCCAGATTTACATGTGTCGATTTAGGGAATTGTTTAAAATCATTAGAACAGCTATTCATTTGTGATGTGTGTTGATTTACTGGAAGATTATGACAGCTGAACGTCCCTGGAAACCGCTCATCACAGGCAATCTCAAATACAGTTGTTAATGAACAAGACTACAAACAGATAAAATAAACTTAATGAGCAAATCTTTCAGACTCATCTAAAAATCC
Source organism: Hippoglossus stenolepis (assembly GCF_022539355.2). Lineage (NCBI taxonomy): Eukaryota > Metazoa > Chordata > Actinopteri > Pleuronectiformes > Pleuronectidae > Hippoglossus > Hippoglossus stenolepis. The sequence continues at coordinate 11,305,804 of NC_061502.1, forward strand.
GCCTGTCCTAACAATGCAGTACACAAAGTTGTAACCAGTTTAGTCCAAGTTTATAACTCTTTAAAGTTGTCACCTCATATAATCAGGAAATGGTAATTTTCATTTGTAAACATAAGAATAAAAAAGATGTTTCCACTGCTTCAGAGGAAACAAACATTACGTCTTAAAGCACAGCCCTCAGAACATCATTAACGTCTAAATGACTCCATCGTGCTGACTCAGGAAGCACAGATGTCTGGTTTGCTTGCACAAATGATGTGCACATTGATGACGAGTGAGACCCCTGTGGAGTCATCTGGATGTTAATGGTGTGCTGACATGATGGACCTGTGTGAGAAGTGTTAATGTTTGTCTCAAATTCTTCTATTCGTACGCGTATTCTGATCACACGGGGTGAAAGCTTCACGGGGTGCAACACTTCCACAAGGTTTAGTAATACTCCCTATCGTCAGTAATTCAATACACTGTCATACTTTCTCTTTAATATCAAACCTGAGTAGTTCATGTGAAATCCACAGATATCAGAGCAATGTAAGGAATAGGCCATGCAACACTATTGAAATGTAGCCCGGCATTAGTGAACCAACAGTTTTGTCTTGTAATATTCACTTAATCACGGACAATTAGGAACTTTAATCTTGTTTAACTCAATTGTGTCACTTACGTTACATTTCTGATGCCTCTGTCAGATGAGTTAGTAAATAACTTTCTACAAGGACACAAATTTAGATCTTATTGTGAGTGTTTCTTCTTTTGAATGGCTGCACACACACAGACCGTCTATGATGGGCTGCTAAACAGAGACATTAGCATTTGCATTTGTGCGTGTGCGTGTCTGTGTCTGGGTCCCTTTCATGTCACACTAGCCCCAGCGTAAGTTCTGGTAATGTTTCATCATGAATATTGATCAAACTTACATTTTCAGCAGTAATGTGTATATTGGAGCGTACGGGGGAAAAGACGGGATATGCCATCTCAATGTTTAATGATTGCTTGACATTAATCAATCACACTTTAAGGTTTGGAAACGATCTGTGGGTGAAAGGAGAAAAAAGTTACTCCATGATGTCAAAGTCAAACACCTTTAATATAACAACATCATGCTACCTGTACCATTGAGATTACTTTTCACACACGTCCTCATACTTGTGCTAGAAGAACATAGAGATAAAACACATCATGGCGGCCTGATCATTAAATGGTCTGCAGCACCGTTTATGAGAAAAAACTCCATTGAATATGAATCATTTCCTATGGATCCTGACTATTTTTCCCAGCCAGGACCAAATGAATAAAAGTGAAAAACTTCTATTAATATGAAGAACAGCCCATAATGCGTTTAGATCGTATCTTCATGAGATACAGCGAGGTATAATTACAATCTCTGTAAAAGAAAAAAGAAAAAAGGATCACGTTCATTTATCAGCGAGACGGATGAATGTGGTGACTTTCAAATAAACTGCTAATTTAATGGGTTGATTACCACAAATGGTCGACTGCACAGAATCTGTAGCAACTCAGTGGTACATTATACATTGTTAATGAAGTGGTGTGCAACCTGTGACCTTCATTATACGATCAAAACAGCTATCACAAATTATTTTTTATAATGTATGTGGATGTATATCTGGAATATGGAACTGCAATAAAAGCTAAACTCTAAAGTGCTACTGTATAATACTGTGTGTGTGTATGTATGTATGTATGTATGTATGTATGTGTGTATGTGTGTGTGTGTGAGGCCATGAGAAAGAGCCAGCTATGAATAATGTATCTTCAGTGTGCCGGCACAGGTGAGGAGCTCCGCCAGCGTCTGTGACAAGTCCCCACTCTGAGCCCGTCAACTGGCACGAAACACACTGGCTACACTTGATGCACCGCAGCAGCTGCCGCCAGGCGAGGTCACTGGAACCCGTGAAATCTGAACCTGTCCCAAGTTTCCCCAGACAGACCATAATTAATAATTAGATCCCAGAGGAGATGGGCCCTTCAATCAAGCTCCATTGTCGTGACTGATCATGCACCAGGAGCGTAATTACCATCAAGAGAGAACAACTGCTTGTTCTGTTTTGGCCACCTTCTAACCCTTGATACCCAGAAGAGAAGTATCTGTCACATTTACAACAGCGGACATGACATTGTCTTGATTTGTCTGCTTAAGAATTGTATTTCAAATTCGTTTCGATTTTAATTTGAATAATCCAACATCGATTCTTAAAAGAAGTCATTTCTGGCTGTAACGGATCATCTCGCTACACTTTGATAACTCTGAGTGGCTCAGCTGGGAAATAAAAGTGCTGGATTAAGTTCTTCTGTTCCTCATTGTGCTTTAGCAACCACCTCTCATGAACATATTGTCTAACAAGAGGTGAGAGGGTTAAGTTATGTTCAGCCACGCAGAGACTCCGTCGCCATCTGTTACTTCAGCAGCAAACAAACACTGTCGCGTCCCTGATTGAATTTCAAATCAAAAGGATGTAGTGTTGCCGGGCTGAGACTCAACAGCACACGAGTAAAATGTTCATCAGCTTTGACTCTATTTCAACCGATTATGATCCCATAATCAAGAATATGACTTTTCACCTTTACATCAAACATTTCCCAGAAACAACTTCCCAGACATTTGCAGTTTCTTGAAAAATAATATATATATATAGTGCAAATTAAACTAACAAATGATTTGAATCATTTGACTTTATGTTGGAGCCCTTATCCAAATGTCTTTTCTATGTTGAAATGAAGTGATGTGGCAAAGTCTGGAATTACCACAACTCCTCATCAACTCCTATTGCTACACATACTACAGGTAATTGAATATTTAATCTGTTTTCCGTCTCAGTAACATATTGCTGTAGCGAGCACTGTACTGTGTACCCTGGTGTATACAGTGTATTTATGAATGTTATTTAGAGCTCAGCAAGCTTTGCAGAATAATTTTCATTCAACAACAGTAAAAAAAAAAGTTAATCACCCTCTGGGGGAGCAATCTAATTCAATTTAGGTCATTTAACTCAAATGGTGTTATTACCTAAATTAGCAGAAGCATGAAATCACATAACGTGTTTAGGAAATTGCCACTTTACTCATTCACGTCACATCTCAGTGGGTTTGAATAGTGGGTTAGAATATTAATATTTTTCTTTTCAGGCTGCCAACAAATAATTAAGACAAAACTAGGAGCTAACCGCTCAGAAAACTAGTTCTTTGTCCCAGAGGCCTCTCACGAATTTGATTTAAGTTTCACGTTCAGGGAACCTGTCGAGTCATTTTGGAAATGTATTTTTCACTTCATCCACAGAACCTTTCCTAGGTTGAGATGAGTTTGAGTTGTGGAAATTAGATGAAGGATATGACATGGACATGAAAACAAAAGCTACACAAAACTCTTCCTATAGTTCAGTTCACAGCTGCTATACAGAATAGACAATAACAGCAATGATCAACCATGTTCCAGTTTTTAACAAATGAATCAGTATATAAATGAAACATTGTAAAGTCTGCACCATTAAAGGGTCATTCAGCTGAAAGTCATCACTGACCTTCAACTCCCATGTATAAGCTTACAACATTTATCAAGTGGCACAGATCAATAGATAGATTACCTTCAGAAACACTAAACTGACTGACATTCCAAGGTCATGTTATTTCTACTAGTGTAATGTAGAGGACTCGCGGGATAAAGCAAGATATACATCATCTGCACTGCATCTATAAAACATATGCTGGTCTAATGATGATTTTAAACATTGTTGAGGTTTTCATATTATTCAGTTTTTACTCTATTTGAATATAAAATAGAAGCTAGGACAAAAGTAGAGGAGAGGAGCCACGACTGTGTGCAGCCCCATGTTGGGAAGTGAAACAGCTTCAGAGCGAGAGCGAGAGCGAGAGAGAGAGAGGGGGGGGGGGAAATAAAGATACGGTTTAGTTCCATCTGTCTTCCAATCAAGAGCCTCGGCCAGTCTCATTTGCCGATTCGATCCGAGCATAGCTGCTGCGATCGCAGACAGGCGACCAGGTTGTCACTTTGAATATGTTTATTTATTCTCATTTCAGGAAGTCTGCTGGAACATGAAGACAGCTGCTTCAAATTGATTCTCCCGCACAAATAAGTTGGGAAACAGAACGGGAATGAACCGTCAAGAGCGGGAGCGCTGGTTGCATGCTTCGTGCTCTTCCTGCCGCTTCCGGGCCAAATGCAGCCTTGTGTGTCAAATAATGCAAGTTGGGAAATGTATTTGTCTTAAACCTTTATAAAAAAACAACTATTCTGTGCAAAAAAAGATACTGAATAGTTTAGTCTGACCTCTGAAATGACAGGATTGGTTCCATCGTAATGTGACAAATGAAAATGTGTCCGTCTGTATTTTTGAGACATTAATACAAAATACTCGGCACTGACATTTACTACTGAATTAACTCAAGTCTTGTATCACAGGCAATTAAAAAAATGTCATAAACTGGGGGAAAACATTGATTTTCATTGGAGGAGGCCTTTAAATTAAATGTTATCCTCTCTCACCGATTTTTGCCAAAAAACACTTTTGTCATAAGCGATAATACTTAGTTTTGCATTTGTTATGAGCATGTAGGAAATTACATAAAGGAAGTTACGATAAAACATCACTATGGTGATAAGATATTGACATGTTATTTATATAATTTCTTATATACATGCATTGTAAATTGGTTTGCAGGCCACAAGCTAGGTTGATTCATCCAAAAACGTTAACTGTTGCAGCATCACTTTTTATAATAAAGTGAAGTAAAAATATTAAACATCATTAGCATCAGGACAAAACAACAATATGAAACTGTTCATAAAATGATGAAATGTGTGCCAGAGTTGAGGAACTACTTCTTCCCCCGTTTGATTCTGCAGAGACCTCAGGAAGGATTGCCATGTCAACCACCTCAGCACGGTGACTCCTGCTTAAGCTAAGAGTGCATTCGTGCGTTCATGTGTGTGTGTGCGTGCATGTGGTGGGAAGGGGGCTTTTTAGAACGTGCACCCGTTAAGAAAAAGAAAATCAATAAATCAATGGCAGCTATTGATGTTTAGCCTTGACAAATAACTTTCATTTTATTCAGGTGGACTCGGTCTGTTAAGAAACTACTGTGGCTGGAGGCAATCATTGATCACACTCAGCAGTCAGTGATTGGAAATGACAGCTTAGAGCCTGTCAGTGCAACACACAGACCTTACATGTGACTTGTTTTAGTGGTAAGACAGAAAAGAGGTTTGAGGTTGATGAAGCAATTTATTTTGTTCTTAATTTGTTAATTTGGAAGCATGCTTTTTCATTCGGTTTGTCTGTTTGTTTGTCTGTTACTTTGGTGTGGATCCGGTTCAGGAGGCAGAGTCAGGAATTCTTTGTCTCTTTCTTTTACATTGCGAGATTTTCAGATTTTCAACATTTATATCAATTTCTTAGAAATCTTAGAAACGCAATGTGGCCTGAGCTATAAAGGCTTCTTTTTTGTTCGTTTCCAGTTGTGCTCTCTGGTTGCTAGGAATGAAATATGACTAACCGTAGCCTTTGCATTCAACTTGAGGTTCTCGAGGTTTCACAAATTTGTGATCTAAAGAAGCGCCTGTGGCTCAGGGGGTAGGGTGGGTCTTTCATTAATCGACAGCAGTTCGATCCCCAGTCTGCGTGTCAAAGTGTCCTTGGGCAGCCCTGATAGCTGTGCCTTCAGTGTTTGAGTATATATATAAGTCATGTAGGAATGTGTGTGTGTGTGTGTGTGTGTGTGTGTGTGTGTGTGAATGGGTGAATGTGACCTGCATTCAGTGCTTTGAGTTGTCTTAAAGACGAGCAAACCCTCAAATGAATACTGTCCATTAACCATTTACAGAAATAGAGGGGGACGGGCTTCACGCTGACAGATGATGACTGGCTGCTGTCAAGATGCAAGGTTGTTAATTTATCTTTGTAGACATCCTCACACTCACAGGTCACAAGCGAGAGTGCAAGCGTGCATGCGTGCTCACGCACAAGCCATCTTCATCATCATTACCTCAGCTCAGGTCAGCACAACAGCCTGTTTCGAATAGTTGGATCTTGCTGCTGACACAAAACCTTAATCTTTCTTTATCTATAAGTGTATTTACAAGGTTTTTTTTAAGGCACTTAAGACCGAGGCTCGGCATCTGCTGCAGCTATAACCCTTCCTGGCACTTTTCTGGTTTGTGGGCTGGAATGAAATGAGCCGACAGTTTGGTCTTAAATCACGGCCGAGGCAATATAAGTGTTAGTTGAAGGGTCTGCCGGGGTGACTCAAGGTTGAGGCCTGACCTCGGGGCCAAGCGGCGCTCCTCTGTACATGTCACCCTGGCATTTCTGACGTGATGGGTTGTTTGTATGTTGTGTGCAGAGACAGGTCGTGACACCCATTTTTAAACACAGAAGGCTCAGACCTGTTCCAGCCAGATACTGTTTTGTTCAAAAGAAGGTATTTTCAGATGCCAGGTTTGGCCTCAAAATGGAAAGATATGCTGTAAACTGACAAAAAGCCAAATGTCACTGAGTTCAAATATTTTTTAAAAATCATCCTTTTAGTAAAAAACTGTATGACAAAACAAATTCCTTTAAAAAAGTGGACCTCTATCCGTAGTGTCAAAGTTAATAGGATTGTTTATCTGTCCATAGTCAGCATAACAATTCTCCCACATCCTGTGATTGTATTTGACAGACTTCAGGAAGCTTCCTGTCAAAGTTGATAATATATTTCTCTCCCTTTGGCAAGGTTATAGGTTTCTCCGGTGTCTGTGTATTAAATTACATATGGGGTGACGCTCCTGAAAAGCCAATTGGGAATATAGATGACTTGTGTCTCTGTCAGACTCGGGATGTGATTAATACTGACTGCAGCCGTGTCTGCGTATCGAGGATGTTGGGCTGGACACTGTTTCATCTGTTAAGTGAGTGACAGATTAGGAGCTGGCCTGTGTAAGCTGTTGTCGCTCAGGGGCTTTCAGAGCACAGGGGTGTTAGTCACAAGCCGTTTTCAGACAAAGTCCAGAAAATGTCCGGAAAATGGGTAATTTTCTGGAATTTGCTCGCCGCGTATGAAGAACCGAGCATTGCCTGGGTCAGAGGGGCTCACATTGACAAGAAAATGTTCTTAACATAGACACGTAGAAGGAGGCAGGGAATAACGCATAAATTCCGCCATTATTTCCACAAGCTCTTGGATCTCATTGTCTTTCCAAGTTGACATCTTTGTCAGTGTCTTCTATGTGTTTGGCACCACTTATATTTCGCGTCTGTCGTGTCTTATCTTCGTGCCCACTCGCTCGCTGTGAATTTTTCCGGAAATTGTCCTGCTGTATTCTCACTTGTTAATTTTCCAGATATTTTAATAAGGGGCTGGCAGGAAAATGTCTGGAGTTCAGTGCATGTCCAAAAGCAGCTTTACATATGAAAACCCTGCTTATAAGGACAAAGAAGAAAAAACTGAGATCAAAACGATAACAAATTTCATGAAGCTGCAAATGCAAACGGCCACTAGGGGTCTCTCAATTGAAACAATGACGAAAGACCTAGTTCGATGACATCATGAAGTAACGTGGGATCATGGGAGTTGTTGGAAACATTTTAGATATTATAAGTACACAAGTCCACAAATATATTACATAGGTCTAATTGTATCTATACTTTTTAATGAAGAATGTTTACATATTATATTGTGAAAGTCTTTTACGTGTTCGTAAATCTGTCTGTGTTAGTGATACTGAACCAGACGAGCTCCTCATCGATTGACCTGTAATATATGACTCCCCTGGTTAAGCCGTCGATTACTGTCTCAGCAGAAACATGGGTCTGGGGGTAAAATATGCGATCAATGTATTAATTATACCTCACCCTGAATGGCCCGCCCCGATTTCAAGCTGCGAGTCATATCACAGCCTTCAGGACATTACACAATGTCACACCGGTGATCACTAACAGTAAACAGCTGCCTGTGGCCTGATTAATACGGATCCAGTTAAGTCACATTTGTTGCTGCAGAAATTACAGTTCTGATCACATTATACGTAGGTGAGAATTTACTTTCTTCCCTACACATTTTGCTCCCTGCAGCGGCTCATTATTGAAAGTGACACATTATAACAAGGGTCCACAGTCCTCGGCACCTAAATGGCTTTGACAGCACCGCTTAAATTTATGTGGTAATTGCATCACGGACGAATAAATGCCAGGAGTTTTCTTTGGCAAGGTTGAGGGTGGTGAAGTATTAAGTCCCTAAATTTCCCCTTGGAGAATTTCATTCCCCTTGACAGCATTGCAAACAGAACGACAGCAAAGCATCTCGCGTACCTGCAGCAAACTGCAGACAGCAGCGTTTTCTCCAACATCCTTTTAGACGGGGGACAGGTTTGATGTGGTGCGTTGCCATGACACCAGTGACCTCACCTCACGGACGGCTGTGATGTCGCCCTGGCGCAGCGTCTGTCGGCCGGTATCGACAGCCTCCCACGTCCGTTTTAAGAAGACGCAATTACCTCAAATTGTAATCACAGCTGTCTGCACATCAGGGGGGGAGGCAGGAGAGGAAATGGGCAGCACGGCGACTCCAGGTTTTCCAATTTAACAGCGGCCTGAGCCTCAAAGTTAAAGCTATGAAGATTACAAACAGGTTGTATGAATTATTTAGCTGAAGAGTAATCCTGACCCCAGGTGATGAGGAAGGGTGGACTGTGCATCAATCATGTTTCGGCCCACTGCTGAAAATGTGTTTAGGCCAATAGATCCAAGATGCCTGAGATAGCTGTTGGTCGGTGGTGTTTATGGCAAGTAGCCACATATAAAATGAGCTGAGGAATAATTGACATGTCACTTATGAGATAGTGCCTCCTCCTTCTCCTCCTCTCCTCTGAAGTTGAGATATTTATGATGCAGCAATTCACAAGACATTTATTGGTCTGCCATCATGCTGCTATTTTGCAGGAGATGGCCTCTCTCTCTCTCAAGTTTTTTTTTGAGTTCAGAGAGAATATAAAATATTCTGCACCGGTCTGCACTAACTCTTGTCCCTTAGAGGATGTCATGCAGATGGAGCTAACTTTCTTAGGTCCTTCTGGTATTTTATCTTTACGCCACCATGCCAGCGACAGCCAGTGGAGGGAGGCATTAGGTTTTCAGGTTGTCTGACTGTTTGTCCCATTCTTGTGAACATGATACCACCAGAATCCCTTCAGGGAATTCCTCCAACTTTGTTACAAAACGTTCTATTTGACTAAAGGAAGAACTGATTCGATTTTGGTGGTTACAGTGACGTTGAAAATCAGGTTTATGGTCTTGTGAACGCAACATCCCTTCAAATTAAGGTACACATTTTCTTGGACTCAAAAATGAACTTACTGGAATTTGTTGGTCAAAAGTCAAGGTAACGGTGGATTGCAAAACCCTATTTCGCCTTGTGAACTGGTTGTCTTCGCCTCAAGAGAATCCTTTCAAATTTGGCACAAATGTTCACTTAGATTCTCAGAGTAACTGATTAGATTTAAGTGGTCAAAGGTCAATGTCAGTTACCTCACAAAATGTTTTTACAACATCTCAAGTCTGCTTTTAGGTAATTTCCTCATCTTTTGACCTGCTGTTACTTGGACTCAAAGGTTAATTGATTAGATTTAAGTGGTCAAAGGTCACGGCGAAAAACAAAAACAAAATGTAGATTGAAAATGCACTGGTTGGCGGAGAGATACAAGTTCTATTTGACAAACGTAGCTTTGATGATAAACTTTGGTTTCATGAGCAACAAGAACACACAACACTCCTTTCGACCTCTTGTTCTTTGTCACCACTGATCACAAATGTGCTTCATTATGTGAGCGTGAAAACAAAAGTGTCTTTTGAAATCACAGCAGCGCAGTGATTTTAATCTGATGAGTAGTTTTTGGCAAGTAAACATGTGCTGACATTCTGTCCTTGTTGGCGATGCATTATAAATCAGTTATTGATTAACAGTACAAGATGTATGTGTGCAAGTTGGCCTGGTTAAAGCGAGAGGTCCATTTGATAAAAGCTATTATAACCTTCATGCCTGACAAATATGGCTGTCAGAGTAATGGCTAAACTCGTCAGCGCTGACTGCGGCCATAGAAATCAATTGGGGAAATGTCGTTCGGCCATACGACTGGACAATACAGCCTTTTTAATAGCTCGGGAATATTACAATGAACAGGCATTACAATTCTATCTTTTTCAGCCAAACATAATAAGGATAATTAATGAGTCCTGCATCATTCAGGATCAAGTGACTGGAGGCAACTTGCCACATAAACAATATTCAAACACCAAAATTAAATGGGCAGTACACAATGCTCTTTATGGTAAATAGCGATAGTGAAATTGAAAAATGAAAAACAGTCATGTTTTCCATTATCTGCTATGAATGCAAAATGCCATGGAAATCCCCAGCTGCACCATGTTTAGTACACTCTAATTCACACTAATGCGTTCGTCATTCAATACAGGATCAATATTAATATAGATCCCAGCGCTATATTTACATCTCGCTCGGTTCATCACTATGAATTTCAGTCAACACATCATTACTTGTCATACTGGGAGTTAGTTATCGCTGCTACTATTCGCTTTCAATGATGGTTGCATTGTTCAGCAAAGAACCAGTGACCTTGTGTTGTGAAAGGACTTCGTGGGCAAGAAAAACAGGTCGAATCAATGGAAAAGAAGGACTCTGGTTAGAAAAGGGCCACATGATTTCCAGATAGTGGTGTGTTGCTGTCTGAGATCAATCACTTTTCAGTTATCCTTTTACCAGACTCTTGCAGCTCTATATTGAAATAAAACATCTGACTGAAGAACTTTGCATTAACAGCACAAAGATAATAGTTGTTTTCCATTTCTCATTTATTCTGCAAACATTTCTTTCAAAAAATATGATATAATTGAGAATATTTATTCTCCTGGTTTAGAACATAGTATGCAGCGGTGACCCTTAGTCAGCCCAAGACTCATTTAATCCGCGCTCTGCAATATTACACCGTGGTACACTGGCAAACAGAGATAGGTTCCTGGAAAAACACATTTTAATTCAGATTTTGATTATAATTATTTTCCATTTTATTTATTTTTTCCTTCACAATGTTCTATATTTACATGCTCATGGAAACCTCGCTAATAAGAAACTGCGCTCGCCGTTCTCCATCTCCACTGCTTGAGGCCAGGTTTAGATTGGCTACATACAGTACCCACTGTGGATCTGGGTTTTCACCACATCAACTTGGTTATTACCCGCTTGCGTGTCATATCGTTTTCTGGGATTTTTAATTCACTGTTTTACGCCTAAAAATCCATTATTATTCATTTAAATTTTGATCGCCTATAAAACCCACCCGTAATTAAATCTACCAGTATATTGGCTGGTCTGAGCCGACTTTTGCTGCCTCATGCATATTGCAGGCTGGTCATTTTCAGCTACTCACAAGCATTAATTTCATCATCTTTGATTTGCATCTGCAGATTTTCGACAAGATACATCAGCCGCAAACGATTGAAAAAGCAGTCCACGGAACATTTACATTTATCACACCATCAGTAATAAAACCCTGCTTAAAACGCCGCTGCACACTGCAACGCACGGACTTTGTATTGACGCTTGTGTGACAGAGACAATATAAATAATGCATTTTATCTGAAATGAAATTGGATTTCCATTCACGGCGAGCCGGGACTTATTGTCCTCTCGTCTCTGCGTTGACTCCTCGGCAGCAGAGACAGTTGGTGTTGAGAGTGTGTACCACACCTGATTAGTACAATCACTCTGCTGCTCCAGTATAAACAATGCGAAGGAGAAGTGTCCAGGACAGCAAAGTGGATTTTAATGGTGCCAACCCTGCATCAGCATTAGAGAGGGCACAGTGTGTGTTGTGTGTGTGTGTGTGTGTGTGTGTGTGTGTGTGTGTGTGTCTTTGTCATGGGGAGGCTGCAGGGACTGACTGAGAGATGGAGAAAGACGAGAAATGCATTTCCGCCTGAGATGAAGTGTGCATCCGTGTTTTTTCCTATCTCCTCCTGAGGTGCAACACAAATGTGTTGTCATGCTGCTCAGGAGGCGGCTTTCAAGATAACTGGGACAGAATCTACGAGAACATCTGTGTTGGGAGATCCACTGAGAGCACAGGCATATATAGCAAGTTCAGAGCAGGGGGCATAGGTACAGGAGAGGCAGTTCATCACACACCTGAGCAGGACTGGGGAGTTCGGCCTCTGGAAACAGGGATACAGAAACGATAGGAATCCAGTACCAATACCTCAAAACTCTTCAATTGCTTCCACCCTAAACTTTCACGAATATGACCTTACTACACTCTGGGAATTGGGGCATCGCCTCTTTTGATACAGCTTCAGATAAACAGGCCGCTGCCTCTGTGTCCTTCTGCAGCACAGAGTTCCCCTACTCTTTTGCAACAGTACACCCACGAGCGCTGTGGAAGATCCTCCTTTGCTTGCTAATGTGCCGTGAACTCAGATGGCTCTCAGTGTGCAGGGGAACGAGATCGATATGGCTCACATCACCCTACATGCCTCCAGCCTCTGGTGTTCACTGTTGGGATTTTGGGATTGATGACAATTCACCTCACAAGCTCTCTTGTTGTGTTCATGACTATTCTGTGAGACTGTAGCTGTGATACAAAATTAATAGACAAAAGTGAAGTATCTGCTGGTGCCATTCCTATCCTAGTTAGAAAGTGAAGACTGATTACGGCAGAGGCTCCACAGCTAACCAGCTGGCTATCAACCCCTGACTCATTTCAGATTAACTGACATTTGGACGGGCCACACGGATGTGTTCCTCTACCACAGGGAGGTGATGCAAAGTGGCATCTTCACTCACAGGGCACAGGAGAAATATGAAATTACCCCCACCACCTGCCCATGGTCTTTGCCACGCTTGCTTTCAAGTTAATGAATTCCTGCAGGCGGACTCGCTGAAGGGAGCGCCACTCCACCACGCTGCACAGCTGCAGCACTTCAGCAGCAGGAATATCTCCAGACAGGCTCATTTGGCTCAGGTACTGTGACAAGAGGGATCACATTACCACACGGCTGAAGAATTCAGTCATTTTGGTAAGAAGAGAGGTCAATTTAGTTTTTTAAATAATTATTATTGCTCACTATGCATGTTTTTCTTAGCTTCCACAGTCATAGAATAAATAAACTGAGTAGTGAATAATGCAGAGTAAGAAAAATAAGACATACAGCTTGTTGTGCTCATACACTTTAACACAGCGATGCTTTGAGCTCAATTCTGATGTCGGTATGCTAAAATGTTCACAATGAGAATGTGAATATGTTACTAGTGTTTGCTATTATGTTAGCGTCTGAGCTAGAGTGTGGCTCGGGCTGCAAATCTCTGTCCGAACTCGTCAGAGCCCGAGAGAAAACTAACCAAGCCTGAACCGAACCCAACAGGTATTTTTGTTTTTGTGTCCAAGCCCAAGCACAAATTTTCCCCCCACTTACAGGCACATGCATCAAGGCCAACGAGACTGAACCCGACCCAAACTATCATTTCAAAATTTTAGACCGAACCTGGCCCCTGTTGCATCCTGACGGGCTCGGGTCAGGTATCCACACTCATGTCTGAACAAGTATAAGGTTCATCATGTTCACCATCTTAGTTTAGCATAGTAGCATGCTAACAACCTGATGAAGTACATTTTGACCTGATTTATTGGATTTAAGGTTGAGAAACGTAAGTTACAAGTTACACGGATATCTACATAGCAACTTGTGCAAAAGTTGTCGAGATATTGTACCTTTGGAAACATGCATGTCTGTGCAGAATTTTACATCCATCCAATCGTTGTAGAGATATTTTATTCTTGACAGACCAACGGTAACATTTCTAGAACCACGTTGCTAGTATGCATTAAAACTACCTTTCACGTGCTGTGTAGGATTACTGAAAAAAGAAAGGATGTACAGATTTGACAGAACCTGTAATATGCTAAGCAACAGGGTTTGATTACGCTGTGAACTCAGGGAACACTGCAATAAAATGTGCATTAATGCTTCAGTTTGTCAGTGTGAGTGTTGCCCCAGGCCTCTGAAAACAGATAACACTGGGGCTCCAGAAACTTGTTACAACTCATGAAACACAACCATGTGACGGGGGGGTGAGGGCGGCTGGCGGTGTATACTGTCGGGGACCTTTCTGAGATAAACCCATTCCTCAGTGTTGGAAGAAATTACTGGGTTGTTGGGGGAAAACATCTCCCTTGATGATGAACACTGGAGGCTATCAAATCTGTCAGTCATGAGCAAGACTTAAGTGCGAAAAACATTATCAGTCATGCCCCCCCCCCCATTTCTCCTCACGGTGAAAGTACATTCTTCACTCTGTCACTTCTTCCCATCACTGTAATCTCGGCCTAATTAGAACCTAATAGGTGCATTTGTCACACTACAGGAGCACGGAGACCTTTGATAGGCTGTGATTTATCTGTTTCAAAACAGCAGTTGTTGGTTCTCGGGGGTCTACATTTGTTCTGTGATTTCATAGAGGGAATAATTCCAACAGCAGCAAGGACAATTGTTTTAAAAATAAACTGCTCCCAGAAGACAATCAAATCAATCAAATTTTATTTCTATAGCCCAGATTCATAAATCACAATTTGTCTCATAGGGCTCAACAAGGTGCAACATCCTCTGTTCTGAAGCCTCAACAAGAGTGAGGAAAAACGACCAAATAAAACCCTATTAACGGGGAAAAAGAAAACAGAGAGAGCCACATGTGAGGGATCCCTCTCCCAGGGAGGACAGAAAAGCAATAGATGCTGCGTGTAACATAATAGAGAAGTGTGTCAATGTTTTAAATATTTATACATTATAAAATGTCTAATTAATTGAGGAGTTATTGTCAGTATAGGCGTATTGTATGTCAATATCGATGACGTCAAATCATCTTGACAAAACCCCTGGTGGCTGGCTGCAGTTTAGGTCATGCATCCTCCATGTTAGTGGGTGGGACATGGACCAAAGAAAATAGTCGAATACATTTTTCTCAAAGATGGTTTCTGCCAGATTAGGTATGTTAGATTCACAGCTGAGAGTTACTCGTGATAGGTCGAGCACATGTATCGATGCTGCGGCTCCACACCACGATCACTCCTGTGCAGAGTCAACAAAAATCTACATCGCAAGATACCATCCTCCATATCCAGGATATTTTAGCTTAATTTTGGAACAACAAGAGGAAGTGGAGACGCATCGTCCATCTTCATTTACAATCATATGATCAAGCTTTGGGCTAAATCTTAATGACAATGTATAAACGTGACACTGCTAATATGCTGATGTTTATCAGGTAGAGCGTTTATCATGTTCACCAACTTAGTACTAGCATATGTTCGCTAATACGCACTAAACAAAGTACAGCTGAGGCTAATGGGAATGTCGTCCTTTAACTGGTATTTGGTTTTAGACAAATAAATGGAAGGTCGGTAGTTTGATTCCTACCTCCTTTGGGCAAGATTGAAATTAAATGTGAATGTATGATTGCTGCACTATATTGATGTTTGAATGCGAATGTGAATGGGTGAATGTGACATGTGAATTGCTTTGAGTGATCGTCAAGATTAGAAAAGCATTAAATCACTGCAGACCGTTTCGCATAAAAGAATTTGACCTGATGATGAATGGTTTAAAGGTTAAAGGGTCACCAGAGGTACAATTCATCTTGTTGGTGACAAAGAAGCATAGCAAAAGAAACGCAGCAATCTTTACAATGGTGTCAAGACATTTACTTAAAGTCATAAATTAGGCCAATAAAGTATAAATCAGGAAATCTAAATTAGGGTTCAGTCCCAGGAAACCTTGAATGTCTACAGAATGTTATTGTATTTGCAATTTTTATTTATGTCAAAGTGATTGAATAACATATGAAACTTTTACAGGATGTTCAATTAATCTGCAAACAAGAGCGGCCATTATTTGGCCCACATTAGATTCCACATTAAGTAATTTGTCAAACTGATTCGGTCATATTTGGATATGATCAAGATGTTTGCTTTGCCAGAGGTAAATGAGATTAATGATGAGTGTTTCATGACTAAATAGGTGTCATTAATCTGTTATGGTGTCGTGAGCTTTCTAAGTGATGAAGGTGAGAATGACAACAGCACGGTGCTGCAGGAGCATTTGTGAAAAAAACAAAACAAAACTGCAGACCTAATTAAAACAAGTTGTAATATTGGTGTCAAAAAGCAAACATTAATCATCCAGAATCTTCTAATTGGCTTTCCCCTTTAAGGGACTCAAATGTCCTCTCACTTTCACTTACTGTGATGGGAGCGAATTAGGGAATTGCACAGAGCTGCAGACTTCTCCCCGAAAGTCTTCCATAAAGTGTGTGCCCATAAGAAGTGCAGTCCCATAAAGGCCTTGTGTGACGCTATAAAACACAAATACACAGCATTTCAATTTACGTAAGTGTTTTTAAAAGCAGCAGATTTGTAAGACAGATGTGAAGTTTCTCTTGCTGTCAACACAGCCACCAATTCACATTATGAACAGTGTGAACATCAAAGCAAGTGTCACCACCCGCGGTGATTCACTTCTTTACTGGACAGATATGCTGTAGTTTCTATGCCTTCAAATTTGCCTTTAGTCCATCTACAAATGTTCCTGTTTTCTGCAATGATTCCGATTCTTTGAAGGTTTTTTGAGTCCACACTATTTTTTCTTTTCATACATTTCCCGTCTACTAAAAGTGGTGGTAAGTGTTCAGGGGGCCAGAAGGAAACTGAGGAGAGAAGTCTGGTCCAGCTCTAAAGACTCCACAGGAATCTTCACCATTTGGTATCTTAATAGGATTTCTAGCTCGATTTTCCAGCTGCCAACGAGTTTCGGGAATTTGTAGACAGGAGCTCCTGTTTAGAGCCAAATTGTTTGATGTGAAGTTGTAATTGTGTGAAGTTTTCAAAGATTGTGAATGGAGGGGGGTCGCAGACTCCGACTAGATTTCTAGAAGGCCCAATAACTTGATGGATGGGGTGTCAACTACCGCCAATCAGAGTGCGGGCTGGGGGGGAAGGTGGCGAAGGTACATGTAGTGGTGAGGTACAGCCCTCGGTTTTTGCATGTTGCTTTTATGCAAAGTACTGTAGAGATTAATGAAGTAGTAAGTTAGACTATGAGGCACAAACTACCATTATTTGCCATTTCTATATAACTGATGTGACGTCCTCCAGCTTGATGTGTCAAGAGGAGCATATTTTATTTCAATCTACCCGTATGTAAAGAGTGCATGTCTGCTTTTTAAATATTATGTATTCTTTTCATGTATTAGAAAAATAAAACGGAGCAGGTGGACCAGTCAAACTGTCCTTTCGCCCTGAGTTTCCATAGTCAACTGTAGTACCAAGAATAGACCTACTAGCCTCAGGTTTCTCCTGGTGAAAGTGTGTGACCCCTGTCTCATTCGAGTAGAATGAACTCACGACTGCAAGACTCCTGATTACATAACAGCAATTTGTGTGTGTGTGTGAAGTGTGAGTATTCCTCAACATCCATTGATTGTAAATTAAAAATATCGAGGGATACATTTCAAACTAAATTAAGGACTTGTTTTTGTTTTTAATGTCCTCACTGTCCTCTTACCAGTGCATTGTCTTTGCCATTCGACAAACATAACCTTCAAAACTAATAAGCTTGTGTATTTGCATAATTGGAACGTTTCCTTTGACACCAACTTAGTGCTCAAAGCAGGAGAAAAACATTTGTAAATACAAATGACACTGGACCAAAGCACAGAAACCTCAGCAGGTTTATTTGGTAAATATAAAAGGTGTGAATTAAAACAACTCCTGCCAAGAGATATACAAGCTTTCATGGACTAATTTGCTCAGCGCTGTTTGTTTTTACAACGGTTGCTTTTGTTTTCCGTTTGGTTTGTGTTGTTGGATCCGCGCTGTTGTTTGATGCAGCCACTTTGTCAAATGTTGCAGTGAATAAATTGGGGGGCTGCATCAGTGTTCACGGAGATAAATGTCCACATCATCTAGGAAAAGACTGTTTTATTGTCACAGCACTTTAGAACTAGAAAAGTAACGTCATGGTCCCTTGGCTTGGATATATATAAAACACCTGACATAGCAGTAGCTGATTTCTGCTACTTAATCAGTCCACGTCGCAGCATGAAAACATCATTTAAAAATAGCTTCAACTGCTTTGTTTGAGTTTGAGAAAATGGCAATAACTTCCACAGGGATGCAATTTAGAAATCAGTGTTGATTTGCCTTTTGCCACAGTGAAGCCTGCCAGTACCCTCAGTCCCAATAATCCCTCTAATAGAGGAGTGGCTTTCAGGCACAGAGCGTCCAGCAGGAGCCATTAGCGACTATAATCTGTCAGTGTGGACAATGTAAACACAAAGGCCGACAATAACCAGAGCAACTTGTATTAATTCTTGTCCTACCAACAAGTAAGGAAACATCTGAGGACATAGGTGCGCTGAAAGACATATGACAAAAACTCAAAGCTATCCAATGACGGTTTGTTTTGATTTACAAGAATAAAACAACAAAATGCCGAACAGACATGTGTTCCATCCATCCAGTGACTTCTGCTTATCCAAGCTCGGGTCCTGGAGAAAAAGTATGGTATTCCAGACCTCCCTCTCTCCAGCCATGCTTTCCAGCTCTGACTGGGGGATCCCTCGGTGTTCCCAGGCCAGATGGGATGCGTAGTCCCTCCAGAGAGTTCTGTGTCTACCACTGGGTTTCCTGCATGTTGTGACTGGTAACTGATATTCTGAACTAACCTTGTTACATGTTCATTAGTCAAACATGTGGCTGCATCTTGCGAGCTTAAGCAATATGCTGAATGCATCATCATATGCCCCTAGTGGCGTTTTTTAGTTTTGCATTACTGTAGCTGAACCACAAATGGGTTGTGCTAAGTGGAGTACAGTTGGCTCTAAAAGTGCCATTTTAAAACTCTAAAAGTTTGCACCTTTGCCTCGTGCGGCACATGCACTGTCCACCAGCACTGAGCCACAATGAGCGCCCAATCACAGTTCTCTGCAGTCAACATGGAATTCGATATACAGAGGTGCACAACAGGGCTTGACCCTGACTAAAGCCATGCCATCAGCTCGTTTTGCAACCAAGCACAGTAATGTGAGAGGAACGAGACAGCATTGTTCTGAACTGAGCCCTTGACCCAGAACAGTACACACAGGCAGATGGGATGTTGACCCGACTGTGAAGGAAATCACTTGTATAACTGCCACCACTAGACAAAGAGTATGAAGGAGAAACACAGTCACTTCAGACAGTGTTCAGAGCCCATCACTTTATGCTGCTGTGGACTTCATTTTAAATTGTGAAATTGCCAAATCAATCTACACCAAACCACTTATTATAGCAAATTGAGAAAGGGGACATAAAATCTTCTGGAAATCTACCAAAGTAGTGATGTGCCTGTTTGGAACGGGCTGCGAGTTTGGTCTGTGGTATTGCTGGTCACAGCTTTCTTTCTAAAAGTTACCTGCAGTAATTGGGCCAAAGCAAGAAAGGCCTGCTGCGTATCACATCTCCAAATTGCACTAAATTAAACACTGGTTGCTTAGCAGTACATGTGCCAGGTGTGTAGCAGATGATACAGATTAGATATATTTAAAAAATGTAAATCTTTCATTTCCACAAGTATTCAGAGACTTAATGTATGCACTCTTTAGAAGCCTATTCGTCAGCAGGTACATTTTCACACTTGGGGAAGTTTCTCTTGACTCGGACCTGGATTGGATTCTTCCTGCCAGATTCAAGCTCTGTCAGAGACCGGTCTTCACATTTCTCCACAGATAAGTTTGTAGCTGCTTCCTTAGTCGTAGAGTTTGCATCTGAAGGGCGAAACGTCAATCCAGTCTCAGGTCGTGTGCCATCTGGAGCAGGTTCCACTCAAACACGCCTCCCTGTATATAGCTGCATTCATCCCTCCCATTATTCTGACCAGTTTCCCTGCTGATGAGAAATCCCCCCTAACCAACCACCCACCCACCCACAGTATGAGGCTGCCGCTGCCACCACTATACTTCTCCCAGGGATTGCATTAGCCAGGTGATGAGCATCCTATAAAGCGCGCCTTCATGTGCCCTTTACCCGTAATCAATTTAAATTAAATCATCACAGCAATAAAATGTGCCAGTGGTGAAGGCGTCTTCATTCTTTCTGAAGCGACTGCAGTTCCTCAGTGCAAGGTCGATGCAAGGGGAAAATATTTCTTTTGAAATATTTTTCTTTGATTTTCCTTGAGCGGACTGCAGCTACAGTGAAATCCCTTAAAGGACGAGATAGTTCATCCTCTGAACTGAAGCCCTTTGTCCATTTTTATTTTACTGTCACTGATGTGTTTTACTTGGATCTCTCCCACGTCAGGTTTGAGACTCAGAACGCTGAACGCTGACGAGCCATGACGCGGCCGACCTGCAAAGTTTCTGCCTCCTCTCATCGCCCCAGCGCCGTGGCTTTACAAGGATACCCTATACCATGTGTTCAATTAATTAAATGTGAAGCCTCGACTTCCTATACAACGTATATGATCTTTGATGATGGCTTTACAGCGCACCAAATGGAAGCTGTTAACTTTGAGAGAAAGACAGAGGATGATCACAGAATGCACTGCTTCCACAGAGCTGGCGCTAAAAGCAAAACACACCGCTCCTAAGTATTTGGTGCTCCGAGCTGAGGTGCTGGATAACTGCTTCACATTTTTCATATAACAGTGGAGTTTCTAATGGATTCTCGCTGATGACCCTGAGAGATGCAGCTGCTCTTCTTCACCGCAGCAATGACAAAGAAATGAAAACATAACGTGCACTGGTGCTGAAGACCCGATATGTATTATATATATATTATAAAAGAATTGGGAGTAAAATCAAATGTTTCCAGGGAGCGGTGCTTCAGGCCATATAGCCGAAGAAAGTGTTAGTTATTGGGGGAGATGAATAAGTACTATACTATAACACGTTTTATGGCCACAGTGACTAAGAATAATTGGATCAAAGGTAAATCGTTTGATTACAGTATCGCCTTGATTGTAATAAAATCTCATATTTGCCCAAACATTTAAGTAGCAATTTATAATGTGACTGACTGAAACACAAGTGTAAACAGGTCAGCTGCTTTCAGATATACACTGACGTCCGGACATTCTATAGAAGTGCTGTATGGGAGGAGGCAAATGTCCAAGTCAGAGGCTCAGGGCATTTTGCAAAACCTTTACTTCCAGCCTCATGGTAAAATATCAGGACAATGTCAGAGTGAGTCAATGTGAACATACAGCAGGAGAATCCACAGCGGGTGAGTGGAGTGGGCGTGTTGAAAAATACAAATAGGACAAAAACAGTTTCTATACACGTAGAAGAAGCAGACTAAGAGGTCAACGTGGAAAAACAACAAGATTCAAGAGCTTTTGGAAACTAAGGCCAACCCGGTGTGTAAATGTGCTGTAAACCAAAAAGTAAACGTCCTGCCTCCTCCTTCATGTTCTAAACAGACGCCACCTTTCGCCTGAACGTGTCTGACCCGAACAATCTCCTGCTGGGTTCTTCATATGTACTCGTTTCAGCAGAGTCACGACTATTACCGGCAGTGGTAGTGCCTGATGATCCAGTAATAGGCTGCAGAGTGACCAGTCAGCAGTTCAGCGCGCGCGCGCACGCACGCACGCACGCACACACGCACGCACGCACGCACACACACACAGTCTCTCCGTCTCTTTCTTACTTTGTTTGACTCCAGTTTCCTCCTGTCTGTCTCCTTTGCCTTTTGAGTTCAGAAGCGTCTAATGATGAAACGCACTAAATCACCTCCAAACAAAGAGCCGGTCTAGACACAGCAACACAATAGTGGAGCAGGAGAGCTGCACTGGCATTCGCAATTAAGCTGTGAAAGATGCGCGAGTGACGGGGCTCCACAATCATGAAAACGATGAAACCAACATAAAAGGCTGCTTCAAGAAATTGCTCTCGGATATTTGTTGATTCGCACAAAAACAAAAAGGAGAAAATATCAGCAATTTAAAATCGAGCAATATCTATGCTGATTCATGTCACATTCAGTAATCCTGGAAATTGCTCCTTCCACCTTGAGATAGATTAAAATGCAACACATAAATTGTATGCAATACATTTGTGTGATGCTTCAGACAGTGCTTTGTGGACAGGTAATGTCCATGTGGTAATGCGATCACTGAGAAAACTCAGCTGTTGTCAAATTTCATTAAATGAAGTGTCCAATGATTGCGTGAGGGTGTGTTTGTGTGTGTGTGCAAAGGTGAGCGTGCAGGACAGAGAGGAAATGAGAAGGAAGAAGCCAACAAAGAGTTTAGACCCAGCAAGCTCATAAATATACAACACCATGAACACACAATATGCAACTCTGGCCACAAGGGGTCTCTTAATCAATGGATGAGAGGCCAAACCAAAAGGATGAAGTTTGTTTTGCAAAATATCCACTTTAGTGTGGGCAGGACACTAGTTGGATGACGTTGTGAAGCAGCATGGGCTCATGGGACTTGTTGTCCTCACCACCTTCTTCACGGAGGAGGTAACGTATCGATGTTTTATTCACATTACGCAGCAAACGGCAAAGAATAGTCGTGATCCATTCAGAGGAACCAACACAAACATCCGACTGGCTACCTGGCTAACAGATAAAGTGGATATGACCCAATTAAAAAGGGATTAAAAGGAATTAGGGATCTACCTGGGTTTGAACATTGTTAGAAAAACATTTTGGATCATGTAAGTTCTAACGATACCCTGCCCAGTCAATGGAAGAAGCAGGGGGAGTCAGAGATAATTTAATACTTCCTAACCTTAACTCTAAAAAATATAAAACTTAGGGTCTAGTAGTTTTTAGAATTTAAAAAGAAAAAGAATTATTAAATACTATATCTTTAACACTAACAGAGGCCAGACTATTTACAGTGAGCAGACCTGCTAAGATGTTAATGTTAGAGTTGCACTAAGTGGTGCTTGGCTGCTCGCTGGAGCAAACCAGTATTTCCTGGGCATTAAACATGGCACAGCCCCGTTTTTAAAGTCAATGTGACGTTGTAAATTCAATTAAGGACTTGAGTGCACCTTTCCCTGGAAATATTATTCTCCCACATTAGCGCCCAGTGAGTTTGTATGTAATGTGTGGAAATCCCATTATTAAAGCAGAGATTTACGAGAGCCCAAAGCACGCGGCCCCGATTCCCTCGGAGCCATCTCGAGTGCATTTGGCATCGGTGTGATCTGAATGCCAATGGCGAGCGGAGCAGCGTGCCCGTTTGAAAACCAACATCTGAAAAGGATTATTTACTTAACGCCGGCAAACGTCTGCTCTTTCCAATCAAATCTTCACTTCTGACTTTTCGGGAGTGCTCAGAGAATGAAGGTACAAAATAAATCGCAGACTTCTTTTCATCACATTTCTTTGCTGCAACTTGAGGCCAAATCATGTTGAGAGCTATAGGGGGAGGAAATAAAACTGATTCTTTTTATTCTTCTTCATTCATATAGGTCGGCTCCCTCTGCACCCCTGGGTTCCAAGTGTTCAATCTGGCACATAGGACCAGCGGGATATTTGTGACCCGGCCCCTACAATTCTCAACATGCCTCTTTTGGCTGCCTGTATTGATTAAGAGTTCCTGCCTGGAGGAGGACACAGCTGGCCTCTTGATTCTCACTTTCCTCCCGCTGACCCCCGAAGCTCAGCCGGAGAGCGGAGCAGTAGAAACAGGTGAGAATTACCCAAGCTCACCTTCTCACATGCTGTTTCCTGTTTTCCTTCTTGTTGAGATTGAAGGAATGCACCCTGTTTTTTTTTTTTTTACGACATCAAATTATTTGTTTCAAGTATTTCCTAAAACCAAATTGATTTTTTCTTTGTCTCATAACAGCAAACCATTTTCTTTCTTATACAAGACCGTCATTTCTAGAAAATTATTGAAGCACGATAGTTGTAATCTACGGAACCTCGAAAGGTAACTGCGAGAATTTTTTTAGAAATACCTTTACATTACCTCACAATACTTGTTTAATCTTTCAATACTTTTACACCATCTTCATTTTGTTACCTCACAATACTTTTGCATTATCCTGCAATACGTTTGGGTTCTTGCCATGTAAGAGAACGCAAAAGTATTGTGTGGTAACGCAAGAGTATTAGAAGATAACGTTAAAGTTTTGCAAGAGAAGGCAAAAGTAATCCTCAACAATTGTTGTTGTGACCTTTCAGGGGTTCCGTAGGAAACCTATTCAAAAGTTTACTGCACTGGCAGATTTTTTTCCCCCCCAAGAAAAACTTGCTTTTTGTGATGAAATTATACAGATAACTTGACATTTTGTTATTGATTAAATTGGTGTGATGATCAGATTTAAATTCTGGGTCTTCTCAGCTCTTCAGTTTTCTAAAAATACCTCAAGGCTTTCCCCTGTGATACAGTGTGGCTCCTGAGATTCTATTAATGTACAGCACATGTATGGAAAAGATCAGACGTACCACAATCGCAGAAAAGATCATTGTGTCAAATCGTGAATCACACAACCTCAGCGAGCGAATCTCCAACTGTGACTAGGACTCGGTTCTTTCAGCTATATTGAGCAAATTGTTGCCTAAAGGCCTCTTATCGGTTTTCTAACAATGTTCCTAACTTCATGGATATTTAAGAGAAAATGGGAAGAAAGAGGGAAAAGAAAGATAAAAATAGAGCCAAAATCTGGATGAGCGTATAAAAGGCAGCAGAAGACTTAAAAAGAAAGAAAGACGAAGAAAGATAAAGAAGTGCCCGCTGAGTTTTACTTTATTTGTTCGGCCTGACCATGGCAAATAAACACTAAGGGTTCTACATTAATTCCAAGTTAGCAAGAGCCTGTCAAACTACAACTATCTACAATGTAAATTTTGGGTCAATACAATACAATGCTTCCTTTGTCAAACTTGTGATTGAATTTTTCCTGAAGTTGTGTGTCATAAAGCTATATGGTAATTTGATGGTGTTGTATTGGGCCACATTATAATCTAATTGTGTTCCCCTGTGGACACAGTGTGATAACGTTTGTTATTTTCCTGGGTTATTACATCTTGCTTGGGGCAGTAATGGTGGTAATGTTGTCACTGAACATCAAAACATTAATATTAGCTAACTGGACCCTGTGGCCTGTGTTTCTCACCAGCAGCACAGAGTTCTGGAGAAAATAATCAAAATCCATCCTCCAACTCTGTCCACTTCGTCTAAGGTGATGTATTTTTAATCTCAATGTCTTAGTGGGTGCGAGTAACATGATCCTTGTGTTCTTGGTGTTAACAAAATACATTACTGCTGTACATACATTTATAATTTACTTGTCTTAAGACATTTTTTTAGAATCTAAATATGTCAGAGTTAAAAGATCTGACAATGATATTGATGAATGGACCTGAGATGAAACCATTTCGATCGCCTCCTGGTGGCTGGCTGCAGTATAGGTCATAAACCCCACCTCCTCCATGTTAGTGAATGGGACATGGACCAAACTAAAAGGTCCCAGTACATGTCAAATAAAATTTTTCCGAAAGATGGTTTCCCTCATCTTAGGTAGTTCTTATGTATATTATGTATTAAGTGTTAATTTTCCCAGTAGGTTTGGTTTTAATTAGCTATGCTATGCTAAAATGCTATCAAAACAGGGTGAAACGCCATGATTGGCAGCTGAGATTGACTCACGATTGGTCAAGAGAGTGTGTATTGGCAGACTCCAAATGCACAAATGGCTGCGTTCATACGCAGTATAATTTGCGGGGGAAGTGGAGATGTGCTGTCCATCTTTATCTTTACAGTCTATGGGTGAAATATTTTTTTGTCTGTTTCAACTCACAATATTTGAATATGGTTAGATTCTGATTGATTTGGATCAGGAGCTAATGAATTAAAGAGACCATATGATAAGAGTCCCATTATTCCCTGAAAAAACTAATTCCGGTGGAGGGTTGGTAATTAATTCGTAGCGTCAGATCGTCACTTGCTTTACACCTCTCGCTCCCGTGGAGGTGATCAAAGCTTCTCTGCAGCAGTGCGTTCCCCTCCTGCTGGAACAACATGGCTCTCCTAAGCCACATAAATCAATAAAAAAAGAACCACAGGAAAAATGTGAGCGAGGAAGTCAACAGTGCGTTATCTCCCTTGGATTTAATGATCAGTGAGCGACACCGTGGAACACATCCAAGCTTTTAATGATGCTGCAGTTAAACAGTCAACAGCACTTTAAACACGTGCCAAGTTGTCTGGTTCAAGAGTGGTGCAGTTTCACAATTTACACCAGTTCCAAATACACGCGTGTGGATTTGAGATAATAGAATATGCAAACACACAAAGGATGTGAACATATTTGTTGAATAATTATTTGTATCTCATGCTCAATATCTCCCAGTGACACTGTGATATATGATGAAATAAGCTTGATTCATCCCACTTGGGGGAAACTGACTTGTTACAGGAGTAAATAGTCAAAAACCAGAGGTGGAAAGTATTAAAGTACAAATACTTTGTTACTGTACTAAGTAGATTTTTCATGTAACTGCACTTGAGTACCTGAGTAATTTTTCAGATTACTTCCTACATTTTAACACAAATATCTGTACTTTCTACTCCTTAAAACAGGCTCGTTAATTTTGTTTTAATAGTTTGAGGGGAAAAAATAGGCCCTAAAAATAAAACTTTAATTAAAATACAAAATGTGTATATACACCTTTAACTATGAACACAATATTATGGGTATAGATAAGTACTTGTGGCACAGGATGATTGCACGAGGGTGTATGCTGTATTTATGCATTATGGAGATATTGAAATTATATTGGCAGGTATGGTATACAATCTGAAAATGAGTAAAACATTGTATATTATATATAAATGAATATAATTGAATATAAAATGGAACAGATATAATTATTGTATATAAGTATATCAAACAGAAAAAGTAGTTAAATTAATGTAAGCAGTGTAAAAGTTAGATTAAGAGTATAGAAATAGTATCAAAGTAGTATGAAAGATTATACATATATAAAATGGAAATTATATATATATATTTACTACCTTATAATATAATATGTGTGTCTATCATTGAATTTACATGTAATTCTGTTTTCAGGAAAGTGGTGACATGGGGGATGGCGTCAATGACTTCCATTATGTAGTCATCCCTTCTGTCCTCATGGTCTCCAGGAAACATCTAAACAGGATAATTATGTTTGTCTGATTAAATTCTGGTTCGCCCTCGGAACATCTATCTCGTATTTGTCTGGAGATGAGTTTAATTAGATTTAACTTAAGCTCAGAGAACCGGGATGTTAAAAAACACTGAACCTTTACTATGCATTTCCATTGGTCCAAATCAGTGTCATTCTGATTGATCAGTGTTCACAATATCCTCGGGCTGTCTCATTTCCTGCTGGTTGACTTATATAATGAGGTCTGGATGTAGGTCTGTGTTTTTGTAGGGGTTTTTTCCAGGGTGGCATCTGTTATGAAACACAACCCAGTCCAGACCACTTGTGCCCTTCCACTGCCCCGGGGACCTACGGCCTTTCAGATCCTAATTAAAAGACATGAAGGGGTTTTGGGTCATTTCTTTTTTATAATGAAACACAGTGTTATTTGTGATCAGGTACAATGTGAGCAGAGGGAATGATGGTACTTTTAGTTTCTTTGTGACCTGAATGACCTGTGACCTGAATCTTAAAATAACAGTGGGTGTGTTAGGGGCTTATATTAATCACAGATCATAGACTGTGACAATGGAAATAAAGATGGACGACATTCGACTCCCAGAAGTGAAGCGAAATCGTCTTGATCAACCTCCATGTTAGTGGAATGGACATGGACCAAACTACACATTTTTCTGTCATTTAGGTAGCTCTTATCGCATTGATGTGTTCAAGGGTTAATTAAGGTGAGATTGTATTTAATTAGTCATCTGATGTTTTAAATACAATGTGAAACGTCATGATTGACAGTTTGGTTCCAAATTATATCAAAAGTACAAGATGGCGACACCCGTATCCAGGATAGTTTGGCTTCATTTTTATACACAGCCTTTGGTCACAGCCAATCACAGCTCATCTTGTTCATTTCAAAGCACTGATTTTGTCCCTATGAGAAAATAAGGTGGACAAATCGATGGAAACACTCGTCAGTGTAATGCAATGAAGAGATAAGCTTTGGATTAAACTATGTAAATATATACACAGGGAAATAAATTTGCAAAAGGTACTTGTTGTTTCCTCAAATTCTCTTTTTCTAATCCCAGTGACTAATGTGCATGATGAGATTGGTTTTATTCGAAATCGCAAAGATCCACAAAATCTCAGCAACATCACATCTCTCCAAATACATCTCCGATACAAGCTGCATTGCAAAAAGCAGAAAAACAAACGCACTAAAGATTGTGGGTTTTTTTTTACAACAAACTCAGTGCTGCCAGCAGAGCAAGATTTAATCAAGGCAGGGAAGTAGAAGTGGCATGCATAATCTCATTTTGAAAATGTGTCGCACTCATAAGAGAGTCCATTTGTTCAGTCAGTTTCAGGGAGTCGGTCCTGAATGCCGTTAGAAAGTCTCCAAGCTGCAGTAGAGAACCAGAATGAAATATAGAGAAATTTGACTTGATGGAATAATTCACATTATTGGAGTGAAATTATATTTTGCTGTTTATGAAGATACAACCATTGGTTGGTCTGTGGTGTGTTCAAGTGCGACTTTAGTAGCAGGCTTTTGCTGGTGTTACTTATCTAAGCTCAGCCCGGTGAGTCGCTGCCCTAAGAAAAGGAAACGTGTCAGTGCTACAGAATATCGACTGGCAGCAGCCCTGAATTTCACAGAACATTTCCAGCGACAGATATATTAATTGTTGCGCACAAATTTGACACATTACAGATTTTTTTTTTTTTTTTTAAAGTGAATGTTATCGCAAACGCCGGCCTCTTGCTCCCAGAAGCTCCTAAATCTTTGCTGCGAGAGGACGAACGTGGGTAAAGCGGCAGAGCGCGCTGGTTCTGAGCGCTGAAGAAAAGCCTGAGCTGTGTTTGGGGTCCCTGAGTGGATTAGCAGAGTTTATCAGCACCAGCACACTGTGGCTCTCAGCGCAGCCGCGCCGCTGTGGATAAGTGGCTGCAGAGAGCACAGAGTCCTTGGCCTTGGTCAATAACAGCCCTCGGCGTAACACGAGTTGTTGGTCAATTAGAAAATGCTGAAACAGTTTCTTGGTCAATAGATTCACGGTCACAGTCTAATCTGCTATGTATTCTGTAAACTGCATTGCCAGGTGAATTCATATTTTCATCCTTTAAAGTTATACATGATTTTAACATGGGACCAGGTGAAACTGGAGCAAGGGGAGTATTTGCAGAGTGTTGTTACACATATGGATTAATCCAGGTAGAATATTTAAAACTAGAGGAAACCATTCATTTCTAGAATATCAACAGATGCCCTCTGAAATGTGGATATTTTATGTCTTCCATACTTGGCTTTTTAAAAGTATGTTTTGGATAAGCTAAAGCCACCATACTGCAGTGGCCCCGACGTCTTAGCACATATTATCTAAGTGCCAATCCCAACGGCAAATGACAAAAACCCAACAATATATCACAAAACACAAGAGCAAAATAGAAAAACAAATCAACGAATCATTAAGTATAAAAACAAACAAACAAGAAAACACAATGACACATCTTAAAAAACAATAGCAAATAAGAGAAAACAACAAAAACAAATGATAAAACATTACAAAAAACAAGAGCATTAACCTCTAACGGAGAAGTTAGGTACCTGAACTACTCAGTTATTTACTATGTTTAACATTTCATTGCTTCATTGTATTTTCTATTTATTCAGTTTTATTAATTTTTTTTTATATATTATTTTACTTTCTAAGCCTGTTTATAATGTGCTATATATACAAAATTTGACTTGACTCGTTGCTGATTTTCTTATTTTTTATTTCCATAACTCCATTATGGATGAGTTGATTCTCAACATGTGAATACGTACAATTCACGCAGCTCTACCTCAAACAGCTTTTCATGTCCCTGCAATAAAAGCGGCTGCATTCCATTGCCCACATTATGCAACATTCATCCGTCAGTTGTGTGACACTGTTTACACCAAGAGTGAAAAACGGCTCCCATACGGAGCCTTCCTGTGGTTTCAGGGGGAGGAAGAGGACACGCTACGTGCATGTCCAAACATGGCAGAGGGCTTTTAACACTGATGTTTGAAAAAGACCATCTGTCCCCGACACAACAGGAGGATTTAAACACGTGTTGATGAATCTATTTTGGAAAATCTTTGAAGTGTTAGAGTAAGAATTGTGCAAATTACACATAGTAAATGGTTATAGATTGATTTGATGACATTTGATGCATTATCCTGTTTGAAAGCAATAGAAGCCTCCTGTTTGTCTTTACCTGTAATAATGCTTATTGTATAATAATGTCACATTTTATTTGGAAAGCACTTTGGAGGTGTGGGTGAAGTGTTTGAGTCCACAAAACACTTCTGGAGTCTCAGGGGTAAAATTTGTTATTGCATGGTGCGTGTTTTTTCTGTTGTTGTATTACTTCTGAAGATAAGTCACTAATATCTTCAGTTGTACTTGAATCGGCTGCTACAGTGTTTACCACTGAAGCTCCAAAAGTGTTTTGTGGACTCAAACACTCCACCCCCCCCAACAAACCATAACAACAGTGTGTATTGGGTTTTTCAAAGCACTCAAAAAGGGCAAAGATAACCCGAAAGGTAAATACAGTGTGTCCTTCTGAAACTGATATTTTGTTACCGGATATCTGATCGTCCATGAAGTAAAATATCTATAATCCTCTTCCTCAATTTGATAAAAATGTGCTCGAGACCTGTCAGTGTTGTTATGACTTGGTTTCTGATAAGAGGCCGATAAAAACCAAAGATCTCTTCCTTTTAAAAGTCAGCCTCCGGTGAAACATCGTTCCTTCCGTCGGAATCCGGAATCATTCAAACCAGAGCTGATGTGGATCACTGTTTGCCATCAGCCACGGATCTTTACATCCAGGATTAAGAGGTGGAAATATATATTTTCTTATCCTGTCAGTGAGCCCACCTGCCACTGGCGGTATTCCAGATATCATCTTTTCATAATCTGTTGATTATTAGCTTAGTAGTTAAATCAGCGCTGAAGACACAGGAGCATCTGTGAGGTGCGGACAGCGAAGTTAGAAAGATGACATGTATACCTGGTGTTAAAAACACCAGGTAGAGGAAGTACTTACGTTTTAGTTCAGTCTTTTATGACCATTTTGCACAAATCAACTTTAATTCTGGTCATTTTCCTTTGCATGGACGTACATGATGCAACAACAAGTAAAGAGCTGACTGAAGACCGTTGAAGATGAGAAGGATTTTATTTCATTTACAGTATATTAACCTGATCCCTGCTTTTCCAGTATCTGTCATCACTCGGATTGATTTTGATTTAAATTCCACAAAGTACAATATTTCACTGTAAATCTCTACATGACTCCACGTTTGCTTTCCTGCACAGAGCGAGTGGTTTGAACCATCTGATGTATCCAACATCCTTCAAGAAGGTTTCCCCCTTTTTCTTTCTTTCAGGATTTGGGCTTTTTCGGCTACAAGTGATCTTCTAACAGAGCAGAGAAAAATACATTTCTCTTCAACGCACTTATTAAAATTGCTTGCAATCCTTGTTTTTGCCCTGTTGATTCACAGTGAAACATCTGATTCTCATTTCACGTTCGTTTCATGGATGTAGTAGTTTGGTTTTCATAGCCGTTTCCTGACGTCTTCCACATTTGTTTTACATCATGGTTGTGCAAACTGACACTTCCCTAGAGGAGGTGATAATTATACCCTCAAAGCAATGGCATTTTGGGAACATTATTATAGATGGCAACAAAATAGCTGCTGTAGAGCTTCAAATAAGCCTCCAAATTCAAGTTCACTAAACTGAATTTAGAACATTTTTATTTTAAACTTGAATGTCCCTTTATTAACCACATTTAATTCACTAGATCTAGATTTTTATTCGGATCAAAATCAGTTACCTTAACATGCCAATTTTTTATGATCAAGATCCATGAGTTATTCTGAGAATTCAACGAAAGGTTTTGTAGAAATCAGTTTCGTAGTTTTTTTTGCGTAATGCTAGCTACAGACAAATAGACGAATGCAGACGAAAGCATAATCCCCTTGGAGCAGATAATAAACCATATTCAAATGGACAGTTTTCTCAGGATCACTGAACTGAATTTAGAACATTTCTATTCCAATGTTAGTTTAAATAATAATTTAGGAGGAAAGAACTGTGAGAGCTAAACACCAGCGTTTAAGTATTTTGTGGTTTCAAGAAAACATAATTCCAAAAATTTGACCAAACTACATTACTGGATCTTTGTCAACCTCCCAACCTCGAACTGTACAAAGCTTTATTTCTCTTTCACTACTGTCTTGGTTTGGAAGCAGCTTTTGTTTTTTCTTCCACGTATTAAATTACCTAAGTGCAGAGTCCAGACACAGTTAAAGGGAACTTTTCCTAAAGTACATAGGAAATGTGAATTCAGCATGGTCATAAAACACCCCCTCCCCATTCCTCATGCTTCCTCTGTCCCCCCAACCACAGATGTGAAACAGATTACACTCCGTCCTCAC
Organism: Hippoglossus stenolepis; assembly: GCF_022539355.2. NCBI lineage: Eukaryota > Metazoa > Chordata > Actinopteri > Pleuronectiformes > Pleuronectidae > Hippoglossus > Hippoglossus stenolepis. The sequence continues at coordinate 11,338,512 of NC_061502.1, forward strand.
CCCCTCCCCTCTGCCAGCCCCTCTCTCCACCGAAAAGAAAGAAATCATTCAGCTTCAGCCTTTTTCTGCTAACATCCCCCTCCTCCTCCTCACCCCCACTCATCAACAGAGAGGGGCACACAGGCGACCATGCTCTCCAGCCAAACCTTAAGTCTGTGTGTGTGTGTGTGTGTCTACATTTCTTTTTCTCCCCTGACATGAAGAGGAAGGAAAGCGAGTGAGTATTTGTTCTCTGTGCCTGTGAAAAGTTGTCCCTGAGTCGTTTGAGTCGGTTTAAAAAAGAGGGGAGAATTTAGCTGTGAAAAATCATTGGAGTTGGGTAAGTTTGTTTCTTTTATTTATAAAACTTTCAGTTATGGTAAAGTATAATGAAGCTTTCTCACCGGTTAAAAGCAGAAAAATCTAATCCGAGTTCACATTAAGGGGAATTAAACTTATTTAAATTATTAGGAGGGTTTTAAAACACTGCTGTTTATGTGGATTATTGCTGTTTGGTGTTTTTTTTAGATGCAGTAAAGTTTCTATATGATGCATTTACACACAGGTCTTCACTGCACTTATTTGTCTAATTATATATATATATTGTTAATTTACCTGTATGTAAACAGCAAATCTATGACGCCTGTCTATGCTATATTTACTTTATTTCCTAAAGAACGTAGTTGTCATGGCAACGGTGAAGTGGTAGCGTGTTGGGACCTTTTTAGATACAGTCTATGGTTGTGACACCCGTGAAACTCACCTGTTCAGGCTTTGACAAGAGGCACCACAAGGCCGAGCTGCAGCCACGGAGCAAACAGCCGGAGCTCTGACCCACAGCTGAGAAACAATCAAATTCAAAAAGGTCTACACATGATATCCAAAAGGTTTTACTCTTTATATAAACTCGTTTTTTATGGAACACAGATGATTAACCAATTATTTGGCCCTAACGTATATGTCCTTTATGATTATAGATTGAAATGTATCCAGCTTTGGACTATTAGTTGTACAAAACCATCACTTTAAAGACATGACGTTGGTCTTAAGGAAATTCTGATCATATTTTTTAGGGGACATTTTTGAAAAAATAATGACCTAAATCAAGAAAATATTTAAAAGATTCATAGATAATGGCAATAACTTAGTTCTTGGTGTTTATTTAATCAAGGTTGGAAAATTATTTACTCTAACTGTTATACATAACAAATAAAAGAACAAAAGACTAAAAATACTAAACGTGACAATTTAACCATTACCACTATTACAATAACAAAAAGTAGAAATAGGTTAAACCAGGGAAGGTGATGTAAAAATGTTCTAAATTGTTTCTTGAAGTTTCTCAGGGCATCCAACTGAGAACAACTGTGGGAGAATTGACCACAAAAAAAAAAAAGATTATATGTTCAATAATCTTCTCAGAAAAGTTCCACTACACAAGGATGTAGTCTCTTCTTTTCAAAGATTACTAAGAGGACATATGTGGCTGCTTTTCTTCTGGCAGCCGCACTTCTGCTATTTTAAGCCGAAAGCAAAAACATCAGCCTGTAAAAACCACTTCACGATGACGAGAGCCGTCAAAGTGAAGCCAAAAAAGGTCACGACGGGCCACAGAGAGTCTAACACAAACACTGCTACTACCGAAGCAGAGGAAGCCAGCGTGGAAAGACCGCAGACATTTTCCAAAGACAAACGGCAACTGCTCCTGCCAATCTGTGATCTGCAGAGGAGCACGCGTGCCTCCAGTTAACAGGCCCGTTAGACACCGAATTAATGTCACTGGATGTCCTCTGACTTGTGCCTTTTTACTGCTGCCATGATGATTGAACACGGAGAAGTTAGAATGTGAGATATATTTCCATTTGGCTGTATTCTGTCATTAGGCTGAGAGAGCGGAGGGTTTTGATTCATCAAAGTCCAAACAAGAAGAGTAAAACTTCAGAGCGATACAAAGTGCTTGGACGTGCCCTTGCTCCAGCTCTTTTCAATCACGACGCTTTGAATATTTCTGAAGATGTCATTCGTTAAAGCCTTTTCTGCAAATAGATGGGCTTTTTGTATCTTCTTAGTACATTTTAGAGTTAATTGACCATTAAATTCAGACTTTAACACAACATTCTAAAGATTTGCGCACACACACACACACACACACACACACACAATATATATTTTAATCTCCTCTAGACTAGGGCTGTTTTGCAAACACTCGCTCATAAACCCCAATTATACAATAGGAAACGTTTACAAAAGCTGATACATATTCTCAAGTTATGTGTCACCTCAAATGAAATAAAAGTGAATATATTTTATTCCATTAGATAACAGCGGAAATTAAGATCCTAAATACCGCGGATAAGGTGCCACCATCTTGACATTTTTTTGTTGGAGCCAGGGTCTGAGCAGGACCCACGGTATCAAGGTCCCACTGATGGGATAAGAACTCCCTAAAATGAGAGAATGCACTTTTGAGACAAGTTTGACGTGTACTTTAACTTTTTAGTTTGGTCCATGTCCTGTCAGCTAACATGGAGGAGGCCGGATTTATGACCTATATTGAAGCCAGCCACCAGGGAGCGATCAAGATGATACACACGTCACTAAAAAGAAATGACCCTAATATCATTGGTCGTTGGTTTGAACGTTTCTCTTCACGACTCTTCTCCCAGCTGCTGTAACATATGTGAGGTCACCATTTAAAGTCATCAGAAACAGAGGAGGTGATGGAGAGAGAGAGAGAGCAGCCGACAGTTGGTCGTTTTATGAGTTTGGTTCACGCCACAACTCATCTTAAAATAAATGGACAATTTTACGGTGTCCGTTCTAGTTCTCGTCGCGAGCGTGATTGGGCAATCATTCTGTGTTTCGCAACAGAACGTGTTCAATCCCACCCACTCCGATTTTCAGTTGAGCTGTGAGAGGTTGAAATAGTTTCGAGGCAGCTGCAAACGAATGTGCTCCGACAGCAGAAAAAAGCTCTGCAGTGTACCTCCACCTCACGGGCCCGGTGCCGCTTTTTAAATACATTTCCAGATGCATGACTGGGGAGTCTGCAGTACAGTGAAATGAGAGTGACAGTGACACATACAGGAGGGATCATTTTCTTTGGAGGAACAGAAAAACAAAACCTTTGAGATGGAATTTTGCAAAAAGCTGCTCCTGCTCATGTGTTGTCAGGATTTATGAGGTGAACAGATGTGAAAGATCGCAAGACAACCTGCCAGTTACAAACAAACTACCCAAACAACGCTGCTGCATCAGAGTTTACAGCCTGAGCATGACACAACTCATCCACAGAGCCATGACCAGGCCACAGGGCGGGAGGCATTCTCCAGTACACAACCACAACTCAAGCAGCACACAACTTTCTGCTACACTTTTAAAATCAGCAGTTATAAAACTGAGAGCTTGAAAAGACACAGGAAATGCGCAATCTGCTATGACATCATCGTATGGAAGAATTACCTTACAGTGAAATTTAAATAATTTGAAATACCACAGAATTATATAGTACCTTGAAAATTGTCGGTAAAAATTGGAATTCCACTCAAATCTGAGGATACTTCTTCATTGGAGGGAATACAACAAGATAGGACTGAGGTGTGATTGATTTTTCACAGCCTGGAAGTTAAACATCAAACTCATGTTTCCAAATGTCACTTAGCAACTGGTTTTTGGATCTGAACTCGACTCAAATACTGTGAAACTAGCACTCAGTAGAGGGCACACCTCCGCCAAGACCCAATAATCCACCTAAATCCCACCAAGCTGCACCAACTTTCAGAAACTCACGCCTGATTCTTTCCACGAGTTATTCCCTGAGAAAACAGACCAAAATATAATGGGTTCTTTTCCTGAACCATAACTCATTCTTCCACCAAGCTTCATGGTAATCCATTCAGTTCTTTTTGTGCAAGGGGTAAAAACCCTTAACCCTTGGACGGGGTAAATATATTTTTCTGGGGAATTCACAAAGAGAACTCCAAAAGAAGAAACCGAAGATGAATTTTAAGTGGCTCAAGGAAAATTAAATGCTGCTATTACAGCAAACTTCTGCAGTTTGACTTTCAGGGTCACTTTTATTATGCCACTGAATATTTCAGATCAACTTCAGTAGAAGCCATTTCTATGTTACTGAAAGGCATAGGGGCGGCACAGTGGTAAGCACCCGCGAGGGGGTTGAGGGTTTCCTTCAGTTCCACAAGATATATATTTTGACTGTCTGTGCTAAACCAGGCTGCTAAGATGTTTAGTTCTCTCTACACTTTCCCTGTTACTCACCCCTTCCTCATTCTTCCAGGTCACCATGTGGAGCTGTTGGATGTGGCCCTTAATCTTGGCCTGGGTGTCCATGGCAACCCAGACACTCTGCCAAAGCGGGGATGTTGACTGGGGTTCAGGCTCTGACATTGATCCTGCCGTAATGTCCACCAACGACACGTCGCAGGCAGCCGGCGACGAGCCTGTGAGGATGAAAAACAACAGTGACTCTCACACATCAGCAGCATTTCCATCACCGTCGCCCACGCTGCACCACGAGTCCCAACCGGACAGGTGCTCGCTCCACTTCGCCACCGACGCTGCTTTGGCGCGACGGCTAAAGGCTGAGAGAGGGGAGCTGGCTTATCTGCAGGCCATCCAGCACGGGAACGAGGCGGTGATGGAGAACTTGGCTCAGTTTGTGGGGGCAGAGGTGGGAGATCAGAGGTACGAGGACGTGATCGAGGAGAACCTCGTCGGCACCCAGGAGGAGCACAAGAGGTGTCAGGAGGTGGTGGAGAAGGCTGAGGAAGATCTGGAGAAGCAGCTGGAGGGAGACGCGTCGGACGCCCTGGCTGGGATGCAGAAGTGAGTGCAGGGAATGAAACGTGTTTGTGTCGAGCTTCATGAAGTTAATGGCTGAAATGTAAAGGAGCTAAAAAGGTTAGGCTCGTTTTTTGGTGTCCTGAGGGAGGGTCAACATTTTCCTTGATTTCTCAGAGAAATGTTCATGGATCTTGAAAAACAATCTGGTATATAGGGGTATAGGGGATTGATATTTATCAGTGTGATTTGATGCAGATCCAAATAAAAAAAATTTGAATTTAAAAGTGGATTCACAAGGGGACTGTTGGGCCTTGGCGGACGAATACACACTCTACTGAGGGACATTCTAGTTATATTCTAAATTAATTTTCTTTCAAATTCTTCTTGGGTTTCCAGGGATGTGTGACCACTAATTTTTTTAAATAAGTATCTGAAACTCAATTAGTATGAAATTTTAATGAAATTAAATATGTCCGACTTTGGTAATTCACCTGAAATGCAGCAGAGGCAGTTTCTATTGCTGAGTATCCTAAGGACCATCTGTGTCCACAAATACAGATACTGCACAGATACATGGTGCACATATAAAGTGAGAGGTTTTTTACACCAAATGTTTGAGCAAACTTTTTTTGCCTTCTTGTTGCTTCCTTCAAGCTTTTATCAGGACTGATAACAAAAATGGAGCCGAATGCGGAGTCCACACGAGTATGGTTCAATACGGAGTTTGATTTGACTTACAGGTTTGGTGAACAGGGAGGCAGAGATCCGGCAAAGGTTTCCAAGAACACACAGGCAGAGGCAGGGTCAATAAAGAGAGTTAGGTCAAATACACACTGGGAATAAACACTCGGAAGATGCTGGTTCACTCACAGGAGAACTGACAAGAACAAGAGGAACACACTAAACACACAACTGACAACTACACCAGGTGGAACTGACTGAGGCCAGGTAATCACAAAGGGAGGGAAACCAGACAAAGACAGGAAGTGAAGTGCTCTTAAACAAGAGACAGTGGTGATTACAAAATAAAACAGGAAGTTATAAACTCAAAGTGCAAACAAGTGATATAAAAATCCAAACAAGGCCGAAATCCATAAACACAACAATGAGTCCAACAAAAGATAATCAAAAGTCTACAACACAAAAAAGACCATACAACACAAACACAAATCCAAACTCTGAACCTCAGCTCCGCAAACGGTCTCCTCAAAAAGATTACGACACCAGACTCATCACTCCTCAGGTTCCAGGGATGTGTGAAAACCACTCCATCATTTTCTGACATTTTAAAAATCAACATAATAACTTCTAATCAAAAATATTATTATTAATTGTGGCCCTGGAGAGAAACATATCTGAATTAGTAAATTCATATGTGTCGTGCCCTTTAAACAAGGCTGAGGCATCTGAAGCAGAAACATTAATTTGCAATTCCAATAAGTGGCCCTGGGACCATTTGTGTGCACAAATACAAAAAACTTTTTTTTTTTTTTTACTGCACTGCTCCATTCTTGTGAGATGCCTCACTCTCCACAGCCCTCTGTCATACACACCCTCCCAATTTGCCGCTCTATTTAAACTGCAAAGATTTCCCATCTCTCCCTTTGCTTGTCAGCGTCTCTGCTGCCCTGCATCGGTATCGAAGCCTGTCGATTCAGCCCCTCCATCACCCGAGCATCAACCTGTGAGCTCCGACAGGTAGTTAAAGATATTTGCTCATCAGTCTCCAAAGTATCTGGGGAAGTGATTAAGTCGGAGCCAATAAGCTGAACTCTAATTAGGTTCTGCTGCAATAAACATTTCAAACTGTAGCTGTCCCTAAACATGCCTGATTGTTTTCATCAAGATCCATGAATCATTACCATCGCTAAGGACGTTATGTTTTCACCCCTGTCTGTTTGTTTCTTAGTTTGGTTATTAATGAGCAAGATTACACAGAAACCAATGGACAGATTACTACGAATCTTAATGAAAGGATGTGATATGGGTTGGGAAAAAAAGCTGAACAAAATGTTGGTACCCATCCGAATCAGGGGGCTGATCTAGGAGTTGTAGATTAAGATTATGAGATGGGGCATTTAGGAGCTCCTCACTCCTCTTGTATTGTATAAATTGTCCTCAGCTCTTCTTTTGCTGACTCAATCTTTCTGCACATCTTCTTCCTCCCCTTCCCTCCACCTGGTGACCTGTGCCGTTGTTCGTCCGGAGCAGAATCAGAGAAGAGTCCTCGGCTTTCAACAACATGCTACGTGCTGCCGCAGACATCGCCAACAGGCTGGAGAGCTCATCGCAGGCCCTGCAGGCCTCATTCACCAAGCAGCTAAAGGACATCATCAAAATCCATCGCTAAGGAAGTGTGGACACGGCTTTAAAACATATCGTCCTCTAACTTTGTGCAATATGTTGGATATACCGTGTAAGACTCAATAAGAGGAAAATAAACCTTCCTGCAATTATATAAATATTTTTGCAACACTGAGATACAACAACGTGTCAAGGTCGGCCATTCCATCAAGTGTAAGAATCGACTTTTTTTCCTTTCACAGAAGCTTGTGACCCATAAAATCCGTTCGATTATTTCCCATCCAGGTTTATTCCTGAGGTCAAACATGGCAGCAGTATGTGGCTGCAGCTTTGAGCCAAGTTAAATGTGTTTATGGATCAAACCAGATTGGCCTTCAGAGAGCAAACATAATGACTGTGTTAGTCTTCTCCAGAGGAAGCTGCGGGTCGGCCATCTGGTTCAAGGTTGAGGATGGAGGCCGGGACACGCTTAAGATGACAAGTGTGTTTCAATGGGGATTTTGTTTTTGCAACAACAAAACAAGAAAACTACCACAGGGACAAGGATATCTGTGTTTGGAGGAAACTGTGCAAACTATACCTGCGGATGAGGGACAAGATTGTAGAAAGGATTGGACGGCTCCTGTTATCAGGAAGAATTAAACATGTTATAAGCTATTAAACAAAGAAACTCTGAATATGCACATTGTTTAAAATTCCTGCAAGATCATGTGTTTGTTGGATTTTAAAAAGTGAGAGTTAAGATTTAGTTTTACTTCCAGTGCCAGTACTCATCACTATTTTATGATATTTGTAACCATAAAATGTTTAATAATATGAATTTGTACAGTACATGATATGAAGTATGTATAGTAAACAGCAACAGACAACACATTGGCCAATTGTTTACTTGTTTGGAAGCTCAAAGATGTTTTCTGTTTTCATTTGGTGTCATGTTTGCAAAGCTTCTACTCTCATATTGATAATTTTGGGGAAACTTAAACTTCACTCAACACGTTCCTTCATGTAATCTGCCCTCTAGCTGTTTTGTGTGTGTGTGTGTGTGTGTGTGTGTGTGTGTGTGTGTGTGTGTGCGTGTGTGTGTGTGTAGTTATAGGACCATTTTGAGCCTATACCTTACGGACTGAGGACATTTTGCTCAGTCCTCACTTCCTGACACACTTTCAATGGGCTGTTTGAAGGTGAAGACATGTTTTTTTGGTTTAGAATTATGTCAAGATGGCATTTAGTTAAAAGTGTCCAGGTTACGGGTAAAATGTCAATTGTGGCTATAGATGAAGGTTAGGTTTACAATTGTGCTTAGGTTGTTCACAATAAATATGGAAGTCAATGCAAAGTCTTTTTTATAGGGACTTATTGGATTTACGTCTTCAGGAGATAAATGTAAGTCAGTGTATTGTCCTGTGAAGTCAAAGAGACGAGAGAGAGAGAGAGAGAGAGAGAGAGAGAGAGAGAGAGAGAGAGAGAGAGAGAGAGAGAGAGAGAGAGAGAGAGAGAGAGAGAGAGAGAGAGAGAGGAGGAGGGACTGTTGTTAGTACAAGAGGAAGAGACGGGGAACACTCTCTTGTCTTCTCTGGGAGGATGATGTGCTGTTTGTCCAACCTAATGAACCTGAGTGGTCACTAACAAAGCTTCTAATCATGGGGAAGAACTAAAACAAAAAAATTTGAATGGATATCAATAACTTAGACCAATGCGTAAATCCTTGGCACCGTGCGCTAAAAGGTGGATAAGCTGATATCTTACGCAGCAGCAACGCAAAAAGCTTTGGACAGTGGTTCAATGGACTAACGGGCTACTTACAGTTTGAAAAGTGACCTTGGTCTGATCTACTGTGTAACGCTGCAGCTCTCAGGATAAGCACCGACTGATGGATAGATCCCCGGCTCAGTGCGCGAAACCCGAAGGTGCAGCAGCCGCTCTCGTCCTCAGTGCGCGGGGCTGGAAGTGAGCAGGGTGACCGGCTGTGGGTGCTGAGCTCCAGAGGAAAGAGACCGGAAAGTTATCCTGAAAGAACCATCACCACACTCTCATCCTCCTCCTCCTCCTCCTCCTCCTCCTCCTCCTCCTCATCCCGTGGCAGCAGTTGTCCGGACATGCCTCCCTGCTGCGAAGATGACGGACTCTGCTCACACATCACGGTGTCGAGGTAACGTGTGGCAGGATGGGAACACCACCGAGGAAGTTGGACTCGTCTCTGCTGGAGGAAAAGATGCATCCGTTCAACCACCTGTTCTCCTGGAGGACGGCTGCAGTGTGGTCGATCCTGCTCTTTCCATCAGGTCAGTACTTTCCTCAAAGATTTCCTCCCGGTTCCTGTGCGCTTTTCGCCGTGCGTATCAGCCAGCAACACGGAGACAGCGTGTGGAACTCAAAATGTCACGTTAAAGCTGAGCATTGAGCCAAGTCTCTCTCTGTGAGAGCTGCATTTTCTGCTGTTTACTGCATGATAAAAATTGACATTAAAAGGAAAATGTAAAAAAGTAGTAACCTGCATTTCAATCTTTCTACAAAGCTCTTCTAATGTCTCATGTGCAAAAGTATGTTTTTTTATTTGAGTCCCACCCTCAGCTAACTTTGTCCCTGAGCATAAATAGTGCTGAAATAAATAAGTTCTTTTCCACTCCATTTGAATTCAAGAAGACCTCTTTCTCCTCCACAACAGAGTTAATTCATGATCCTTTGTCCTTGACCACAATAATTCAGAAACTGTCGAACAGTTTTTCTGGACATATTTGTGGAAAAATGGAAAATGGCCTGTAGAACAATTTTTGCCCATCACCCGTTCACACACATTCACAAACTGCATGCAGCACTTTTTCTATCACACATCACGCATCACTCATTCACACAGCCGTCAGGGACAATTTGGGGTTCGGAGTTTTGCCCAAGGACACGTGTAATGAAGGAGAGTGGGGTTGAACTGCCGACCTTATCATCTGTGGACGACCCGCTCTACCTCATAAATAGGTACACAAGAAAAAGTGCCTATAGTTCATTTCAACTTTGAATCCATCCAGTGAGATATTAAAAGCTGGTGAAGGAAGTCGATTCTGGAGCCTATGTGGATATAGACTATATACCTGGTTTAATGTCTTTTCATATGCACAAACTAGTCCTCCCTCAGATGTGTAGGAGAACACATCCTCTCCCTCCATCTCTTCATGCTACACAAGTCCAGTGTGCTGGTTCTTGATCTCATGCCAGTGCTTCTCTTAACGCCTCTGACAGAGTTCATCTCTCCTTTGCAGTTTTTACTCAACTCCCTGGAAAATTATTTTTTTTATTTTTTTTTATTTTTAACTTAACTTTAAGTATCCGACAGCCCCATATTGCCAAGAGTGCCTCTGGCCCGAGAAGCTGCTGACTCGATCCCCCAGCTTGGCCACACTCCAACATCCACGGCCCCACGGTGTGCTGGATGGTCGAGAGCTGGCAGGAGGCTTTGATCTGTGGCGCCCAAGACCCCCCCTTTTTTTCCACATCTGGTCCTTTCCCAGGTGCAGCGACAGATGAGCACGCAGCACCCTGACTGTCAGGAGGGCAGATAAGAAGTCTCTGGTGCACGCCTGTTTGCCAGACGGAAATTAGTTCATGATTGCAGGAGGTGAGCCCAAGTGTACCCTGGGCAAATTAACAGTGAACTTGCATACTATTTACCATTTAGAATATCTATTACTCCTAAAATTTGTTTGCCCAGATACCCTGCACACATTTTTAAAGACAAAATGGCCAGCTGGACGAATGCTCTCGAGCTTTCCTTCGGCACACTGGACCCGTCTTCCTCTGTTAAAGCCCCTGGAGCCAAAGGGTTAGCTCGGGCAATAAATCATTTAAGTAGATTTGCATGCATCCTTCTGGTGATAGCTCTGCCGGACCCTCCTGGCTCCCCTCCACTGGTCTGTCCCACAGTTATGGGTTGTAAGGACTCGTCATTGTTGGCTTCAGAACTACAACTCACCCCCGGACAGGTAATGACGTGGCCTTGGCCAAGCAGCCATGACTGCTGCCACATGCAGGTGGTTCAAGGTCTCGTTTTGGGATCCTTGATGGCAGCGCACTTCATTGGGCAGCGTGATACACACTGTGATGCCAAACAGAGCTGCAGGGGGGAGCAAGTTGCTGATGGCACATTAGAATCCCAACAGATATTTGGATTTTAGCAACAAATTTGTATCCATTTGGATTCATAAGCTCCACTTCACTGATATATTAAGGCCTGTCCAGGTTAATAAACTCCCTTAGTTTCAACCTAAAGCCTTTTTCCACACTTACTTTGTAGCCACACACTTCTCTAGGTTGTGTGCACTGCAGTAACCAAGGGGAGACCAGAGGATTCTCTGTGCTCATCTAAACATCCAATAATCAGCTTGTAAGGCTTTAAGGGGAAATACACTCTCCCCCCCTCTTAACTGCATGAGTCTCTGCATGGCCATTGGTCAAATGCCATGGCCCAACGCCACTCATAATTACCCAACGTGTAGAAAACGCCATCCTTGCCTCAGTGAACTAAATAGGTTCTAATAATTTGTTTACCTTCAGACGGAGGCCAGGGTGGCTGCTTCCCTTCTGCCTTCATTAAGCCAAACTAACAAGCTGATGCTCTATTATCATGTTTATTGTTTAGATATGACGAGATAGTATCTTCTCTTCTAGTTTTCCTCTCGTATTTTTAGATTTTGAACTGTTCTTTTAATGTTTAAACGAGAGAAA